>NC_031978.2:7698700-7927380 GCF_001858045.2 Oreochromis niloticus
AGCATTTCTGGTCATCCTTCAGTGAGTTTTCCATGCGTTGGTTGCCGTCAACAGCAGAGAGAACAGGGAATAAGTTTTCAGCGAGGACCCAATGCACAACATGTGGCAGTTTAGTGCCCCCTTGTGGTCATGGTAAAGAGAAAAGGTGCTCGGGAAGCACATAAATACACCTACAGACACTTCTAGCAAGAATCATTCAAAGTCATAACACGACAAGTGAACAACTCTCCCCTCCGAAACAAGCCGAGCCATGATCCTTCATATTACCGTTTCTGATAAAGATCTTCTCTGAGGAAATGAAGACGGAGCCCCATCAATCAGTCCATCAATTGCTGTGAAATATGTATTTGTCTTAATACAGAGTTTGATTCCATCAAACCCATTTCACGGACCATTTCCCTATGCAAACACCTCTGGGAGAAAGAGGAAGGGAGATTGGCAGAGTGTGGTTGAGGCTTGGTCACAGGAAGAAACACACCTCTGAGGATGGCTCGGTGTGTGTACATTATGAGATTTAATTGAATAGTTCTGCATCAGTGCCAAAAAGTTACGTTAGTGTGTTTGCAGAGGTCTGCATTCTTTTTGATTGAGGGCTCAGTTGTTATTTTGTAATATCATCATTATCATTATTTTCACAGCAGGCCAACATAAACAGTGCTTCTCAGGTTTCAATCACAAGCAGAGAAAACAACCAGCTCAAGAAATATCAGTACATAGCTAAGCAAAGTTATGACAGTCTTGTATTTTTGATTAGTTTTGTTTTCAAGTCAGACGTTTCTATGAGTTTCCACTTAAAGCTGTTTTGCCCATTTCAGTTTAGTTAGAAAATATTTAGCTATAGCTCAGTTTTCTTTAACTGACATTTTTCAGGGCAAGATTTAAGAACCTCAGAACAACACCTGAAACACACAAATTATAAAATTATAGCTGTTACTTTGTGAGTTACATGATGCTCAGAATTATGATTATTTTTGTTTTTTTGGTTTTGGGAGTGCATATGTGAGGATGGATGGCTGCAGACCAAATCTAAAGGGAACAAATAAAGTAACCCAAACCTGGACATGTTTACTTATACCAAACATGTAGTTTAGTATGGTGACATTTCCTCTACATTTCATATTAGTTTTGCAAGTGCACAAAATCTTTAAAGTTACAGGATTTTTTTCTAAATTTCTGTTTTAATTTTGTTTTAATTGCACATAAATCAAATGTTTTTAAACACCGATTTAGCTTTTACTTGAAAATATATAGGCCCGGACCTACAGCAGTTCAGGTGCAGATAATGGGGGGGGGATATGAAGTTAATATAAATGATTTTTATGTAGGGGGATTAAAAGAATTTGTTGGTACTATTATATTTACAACCATTTAATTCAAATTCAATTAGGATAATTTTTTTTATTGTAAATAAAAGATTAAAATCAGTGGGGTCAGGGGAAGAACGTTAATTATCAGCGATTCAGAAGATCTGATCCACTCCATTTTATTTATCACAAAACAAAAGACAGATTTTTTTTACTTTTAAAGCTAAAGCATAAACAGTATGTAGAATGATTAGGTTGAACTTTTAGTAAAAACTAGATAATATTTTTTTTTTATTTAAAAAAATCAAGAACAAAATCTGGGTGTAGAATTAGAGCATCCATACATGACCTTTACCCAGCTTCTTTTTAACCACTTGTCTCTCTTTTTTCCTGTTTGCCTTTATGTGCAATGTTACCAGACCTTTAATATTTTATGTTCCACAATCCTTGCTTAGACGTCACCTTCCACGTTAGGTAATCTACCTCACTAACACCATTTAAATTTACCCCTTTTCACAAAAGTATACTCTTTTTATACAGTGCTAACAACCCCAGTATATCATTAAATAATTGCCATTTTAACTTGTTTTCTTAATTGGCCTTACTTGTTTTAATGTTTTACTTCATGTTTTAAATTGTATTTCATCATATGGGTTTAAATGATGCATTGAATGTGTCTTGTATAACTTGTGTATATAATTGTGTATAATTTGTATGAGTATGTTCTGTAAACTGACCCCACGATTTTTTTTTCCACACCTTCTTGCTTGAAGCACATGTGGCTGCTAACTTTCCTAAACTTTACTTGTATATTTTTTGGAACACATTTAGACAATGCACTGTTGCAAAAATGGTTTTCATGTTTAAGACAACGGAGCAGTGCCGTGTTACGGCGTGGGTCTAGATTAAAAAAGGATTCTGAATCCCTTGTTTTCATGTCAAATTCCAGTAAAACTGACAGCTGTTCCCATTCTGCTGCCAGCCTGCTGCAGCAACAAGTGTTTCTGGATAGTCTTCAATACAAATCCATCAGCAGCTTTTTCCAAGTGCTGTGTGAAGAGTCATCTATGACTTACAGGTAAACTGTAGCCATATACTGACACCTAGTGAATCATTATGGTTACTGCAAATAATATCCCAACAGGATGGGGCCACACAGGTTCATTTTAGACAACACAGCACCTGCATGCATTACAGTGTGTAGATAAATAATGGAACAAACATCATCTGCTGCATCTGATCTAAAGCTTCATCAATTAATCTAAGACAGAGACATGACACTGCGGAGACAGATATGCCAACAAGTAAGCAAGGTGATGGCACGAGGATACAGAAGTTGAATATGATGGGAGATAACAGTGACAGCGATGTAGTTATCTGCTGCGTATGTGTGCATGTGCACTCGTGTGAATGCAGCCTGCTATCTCACGGTGTCTGGTGGTTCACTGTGAGGGCTATTTGGTCTAGCGGCGCAGATAAGAGGGTGATATAGAGGCCGGTGGGTGTGCTGGCTATCAGTCTCCCAGCTGCCAATGTAACAGGGTCACTCAGGTGCACTATGCGGGGACGAGTGGAGGAGCAGAATAAGGGGAGATAAAGTAGAAGAGGACAGAGCGGGTGGAGATGAGGGAGGTGAACAGGTGAGGGAACAAAAAGAGGAGGTGATCGAGTGGACAAAGGAAATGCTGACAAGCACTTATCCAGATTTTGAAATGTACTTTGTATGTGTGGACATATATGTTCATAAAATCTAGACATCACTGACACTGGTCACACTGCACATGTGTGAGTGTCTTTTGTGGTTTAAGATTTGTGCATAGGGAAACTTTAACACCTCTATTTTTCTTTCGGTGCTCCAGGTTTCACCTGGCACATGCACACACACACACACACACACACACACACACACACACACACACACACACACACACACACACACACACACACACACACACACACACACACACACACACACACACACACACACACAGAACATCAGGCTGCTCTGCAAATAAACTGGCACCAGATATTATCATGTGTGCTGCTGCTTTTCTTGGTTTCATTCAGAGTTTCTTTTAACAAAGAAAAGTATGCTAATCCCCTCATGTCAACCTGACTGTGGAGACTGCCATGGTAATAAACACGGCAGCGACAGCAACAACAAACTCTTCTGAATGTGTGCAGTCATAACTGTCACGTGGCATGTCATTATAAACTTTTGGGGGATTTTGGATGATTTCAGTGGGTCAACAAGTTTGTGGCTGTAGGTAAGCTGAAAGGCAGGTGAATAACCTGTAAACAACATTATCACTGAGTTAGCAAAATATGGAGTTACTTCCAAATCAAGCAGGTAAAAGAAATACAACAAGGCAATGCTGACAAATTTCAGTAAGAGTGTGATTTTGACCTAATTCACATAAAAATTAATTAGCCATAATATTAAACAATATTAAAAACACCTGATTGCACAGAGGTACGGAGTGGAGCGCATGATATGAATGGCTTAACGAGGTATACTGGGCTTAAAATCAAAGTTTTCATTGGGTCAGAAGTGATATGGTAACTTATGCTGGATACAGACTAGACTGAAGCAGGTTATGCTCAGAGTTTTGATTTAAAAGTCAGCTGCAAATACCACATTTTGACAAAAAGCTTTAATTATGCTTTTAATTATAATTATGAACCATATTCAGTCAAAAAACTTAATTTCACTTTGTGAAAATGATATTTGTGTCTTTTTAATGAGTCCAACCAGAATGCATCAAGATTGAATGTTTTTCATACATCAAATGAACCTTTTCTGAGTTCTAATGGGCATCTGTAAGAGGGGGAAATCCACTGAGAGGTAAAATACTTTTATTAACTTATTAATTCACAACAAATTTGCATTATTAGCTTTGCTTTTATTTATAAAGCTTATACAGTTAACAAACAGGAATACGGTTTCCATGAAAAGCTGCCATCTTTGGGTTCGTGATTCAACTTAAAGCACACATGAATGCAGCGGCCAAAGATTTCAGAGCATTACACTGCTTCCATTCATTTCCCCCCCCTTTTTCCCCAGAGTGCATCCAGCTTCCATCTCAGGTACAGCGGTATATTTTGCCCCCCCCCCCTAGAATCTCACTCCTTCATGTTAGAAATAGGAGGCAAGTGAAGAAAAGAAAACTATATGTAAATAAGTAGACCATACAATATCTCACTTCTTAAAAATTAACATAATACTATACAGACATTGTGTTTAAACAGCAGCCCTACACAAAGGTAAGCTGTGAAAACCTGTGTGTCCCTTCCTGATATCCTTCAAAGACACAAGTACCAATCACGCAGAGGGGTAAAAATCTTCCTGGACCACAGAGGAGCACTGCCAGGTTGCAGCAGCTGCTTCAAACAGCTATGAATCAGGGCATCAAATGCAGGGCCTTTTGAGAAGAGAAGCATTGGTGTCGGCCCCTGTCACTAGCAGATGGGGCAGATTTAGGCCTTGGATGGAGAATTGGTGGTGGTTTGGGTTAATCTTGTGCCTTAGGTTTTACAGACACTTTTGAACTGAGGAAAATATGTGAATGTAATTTGATTAATTATTTTGACCCTTGTCCATCAGTCGCTAGACCGCTGTCAAGCAAGATTTAAGCTTTGCAAACTTTAGTCTGTACCTGCGTGCAATCAAACATTATTGCAATGGAATAATAATTACAAAAACGTATCTTTAAGACAGTAAATTGGTATGAGGAGTATAAGATCGCTTTTCACTTCCAATTCCTATAAGATAATAAAAACAATTTTGCCACAGAAGTATGGATAAAGAATAAGTCCATATATTAGAGATGTTATTGATTGGTGCTGGACAAATTTATTAATTCATTCATCAGCCAAACAGATCTACTCATGGCAGTCTGTCTCTAATGTGGATAAAACTCCTGATGAGTTTGTTCCAGTACTTTGTTGCAGTTGTAGTTTACTTACTTAAAACTCCTATTTACAAATAACCAATACAATCCCAAATATCAAAAACCAAAACAAAACAAATGTGCTCAAACTATCAATACCTCAATCAGAATAATATACACTCACTAGTCACTTTATTAGATACACATGTTCAGCTTCTCATTTGCCCAAAAATCTAATCCACTAATCACACGGCAACAACCCAATCCATTTAGACATAGACAATGGCTGATCTCCTGAAGTTCAGACCATGCATCAGAATGCGGTAGAAAGGTGATTTATTCCTACAGAATCACAAAAATTGGATAATATAGGATTTGTAAAATATTGCCTGGTTTGATGAGTCTTAATTTCTGTTGCAACATTTGGACAGTGTGATCAGAACTTGCTGAAAATAAAATACAAACCGCCTCATATCACCAATTCAGGCTGCTGGTGGTGCTTTAATGGTGTTATGGGATAATGGGAATATTTTCTTTTCATACTTAGGGCCCTTGGACACTGAGCAAACACCACAGCCTACCTGAGCATTGTACCCAACTTCTGAATACACTGGTTTCCTGAACATAATAGTGAGTTCACTTAACTCAAATGTTCTCCACAGCCATCAGATCTTAAGATTTAGTCCATAAAACACAGTGGTGTTTGAACTGGATCTAAGTCCAAACACCACTTTTGGATTGGCGTGGAATGGGAGCATGGCATTATGGATGTGCAGCCAATAGAGAAAATCAAGAATTAAGGCAACTCTAAAAGTAAAAGAGGTCCAACCTGATATTGTGTCAAAAAGTGATTAGGGAAAAAATAAAACTGAATTGAACTGAACAGTTTACATAAGGATATCATTTTTTGACATGAAACATTTACTAGTAAAGTGTCTAAAAACAGGGGCTGTGAATGTAATTGGTATTTAGTTTAGTCTGGAGTAAGTCTGATACCATTCAGGTGTAACAGTATCTCATTTGCTTTTTGTTCAAGTCATGTAATGAGCCTGTAATGAAGCCATAAAATATTGATGCCCACGCTCAACTAACTGATCAACTTAAAACAAGACAGCAGAAAGAAACACTTCCCTTCCTGAGGAAGTACAGGTGAGGAGACTCACAACAGGAGAGGACTCGGTAAAAACAGATCATAACTTGTATTCAAGCACAAAAATACTTCACTCTGTCATACCTTGGCTATGATAGGTCTAGACTATTGCTTTAAAGGCAAAAAACTACAAAAAGAATTTACATAAAGAAGCATTAAGTTTGTGTTAGCACAACTACAACTGGAGAACAATTTATGCTTAAAAAAATGCAACCCTTCATTTTATACATTTCTGTTATACATAAAAAAAAACAAATAAATCATTAAAAAAAATGTATCTCTCCAACTACCAACCAAAGATACACTTTTTATAAGATATTTTAGTTACTGTATGCTATGCTTGGCACAACCCTGCTGCCAATACTTCAGTCTGGAAAAGTTGATTTGAAAAGTATTATTTATTAAATCTTTGACCATTAAATTAAAGATAGTCACCCTCACACTAAATACTATTAAATTAACACTTAATTTATGTTAACTTAAGCAACTTAAAATCTATCTTACCCAACTTTTCAGTAGTCAACCTTTTTAAGAATTTCAGCATCTATTTTGAAATCTTAAAAATACTATTCATAGAAAAATGTAAACTATTACAAAGGCAACACATTAAACTCTTGTATGCAGAATCGACATATGAGTTTTAATTTGTAGATTAGAAAAAAATATTCAGGTCTACAGAAATGTTTTTTGAATAAAATATTACTTTGTTAACACGTGTTTGTATTCTTTGCTTTATATGCATTTAACATAGTGGGGCAAAACAGGGTATTGACAGATGTGAGCTCTGGAACCTAATGCACTGTGACAGTCAATGATAAATATAGTTATATAAAAGGAAGGAAACCGAAATTAATTAATCTTATTTTGGTAACACGGGTAACAAGGTCGGAAGGTCAGAAAATACTAAAAGGGAAAATGCTAAATGTATCAAAGAGGTCTGACTTTTAGTTGACCTATATTGTTAACACACAACTCAATCGTGTCATTTCGTCTTTGTCATGACGGTTCTGTTGCTTCCTTTTCCAGACTGAATATACTTCAGTATCAGGGTTGTGCATATACGGTGGGACAAAATTTGCAGAGGATAATTACTGTTCGGAGTTATTGCTGTATTATAGGAGAGATATGTCAACAAACACAGAAAAACAACAACAACAAAAGATTCATAACGTATTTTAAGTATTTTAACTGTTAGTTGACATGCAATTTGGTTTTCAAAACGTTAGTGCAAAAGGGGAGGGGGTCTCAAATACTGTTTTGCATTTTAAATATTTTGGAACCACTTTTTCAACTACTACGTTTACCTTTTGTCCTGTTCTAGTATTTTGTGCATGAATTGTTTTCAAATTCATGTGAGAAACTGAAAATATCCTGCAATTGTAGAATGGTCCATAACACAGCTCCCACGAAGGAAACGGGGATATCGAATAAAACAGGTTATTAACAACTTACCTCAATTAGCTCATTGACGAGGGCTGCAGCAGTGTCTGGTCTTTCTCCACCCGAATGACTTCAGCGTTTTCTTAAACTTAATAGCGACTACAAAACTTTCATACTGACTGTTCACTACAGATAGATAGCTACTAGCATTAACCTAGACTTACGAACTGTACTGTACCCTAATATATAAAGATAGTCTCACCTGATCATCTCACTCCTCTGCCAAATTAACTGCACCATCTGTTCGTCTGTGTATATGTTTGCTAAGCTAATGACAAACTGCACTCACGCTACTAGCAAGGTCGCTAAGCAACGGTAAGCGAATCTTCCAAGGCTATGCTAACCAGCTAGCACAGTAAATATCGATATCATGGAGAAGCATTTTTTATAGCATCGGTAACAGTATTGCAGTCTGTAGGATTGTTTATTTGCTTGCTAATACATTTCTTGTTGAAGCTGGCTTACTTATGTGGCATTTGAAAAATACCTAAAAGACTACACAAACGATGAAAACTACAACTACATGGATCCTCAAGCTGCCGTTTAGCTATTTTAAGTGTCGTAATCAAAAGAGCTTAAATACGAGTGACCTCTGGCTTGAGCGACAAGTGGGAGAAACAGAGAAGCGTGAGGGACGTCCTGCTTGTCTTGGCAGTATGGTGAGTAGATACAGTAAATATGTTGGTTATCTTATTTTTTTTTTTCTGCAATGGAGATTAAACTGTTGATATTCACCCTGCTTATGCAGGAAATTCACAAAGTAAGGTATGCGTTGTTTCTAGCTCACGGCATGACGCAGCCAACCAGAGGACTCAAAAGTTGACTTTATTTAAAAAGTCTCGTTTCGTGTCAAAGTCACGTGACACTTTTCTAATTTTGGTTATTTTAAATTGATGCTGATCTCCCAAGTATATACTCATTTGTTATGCAACCCTGAGTCGTGTCTGCAGGCACATGTCTATTTTTGAACTCACCCCCTGCTTTACTAAATCTTTTAGACAAGAATAGACACCCAGCCCACGTGCAGTTGCAGTTAAACTTTCATGTGTGTGCTATGAGAGAACTCAATGCTATGATTGCTAACAGCAGTTTTCTTCACCTTGTGTCTTGCAGGCTGAGCCTATTAGAGTTCTGGTGACCGGTGCTGCTGGGCAGATTGCCTATTCCCTGTTGTTCAGCATTGCCAAAGGAGATGTGTTTGGCCAAGACCAGGTAAAGAAGGGTTTTGCCCTGCGCTTGTTAAAAACTCAGTTCCCTCTGCCTGTCACCAGGCGCACCCATGAAACTGACAGCTGGGAATGTCACAAATTTTCCAGGTCATATCTGGGATGACATTGCACATACTGTATGTTGTTCCTTTGGAAATTGATTGGGTTACACTAGCTTATTCATGACTGCTCCGATCACCCTGGACTGTCCTTGAAGTCAATGAAGTGGCTCTTGTGCCAAGAGTCTTACGCCAACTTTAAAGCCACTTGATCCAATTGGTACATGGCTTAGGCCTTCTCACGCTGTCCCAGAGAACTAAGTCTCCCACTGACATGTAATGGTAAACAGGGATTATTATGCAATTTCATAATAATCATTTAAATTCAGTTATTTCATTTTTCTTATGGCAGCCAATCAGCTTGCTCCTGTTGGACATCACCCCCATGCTGCCGGTCCTGGAAGGTGTAGTCATGGAGCTGCAGGACTGTGCCCTTCCACTTCTGAAAGGTAATCATTTAAGGCTTTGCTCAAATAATTGAGCAATACCAGTTTGGTTTTTTTTTGGTTTTTTTTTTTTTGTAGGCATTTTTTTTTCTTTTTTTGACAAACTGGATATTTAAAAGCAGAAGTAGCTAAATTATCTTTTTTTCCCCATTTATACAGATACAATTTCTTCATGTTTTTTTTGTTTGTTTGTTTTGTTTTTTGGCAGAAGGATCACCTTGTAAATGTTTTAATTCACCTTTCCTTCTATACCTACATATCCCAAAATATGATCCTTGAGTAGATGTTAGCTAATAAGAGCAACTACACCCTTCTTGTTGGAGGTGGATGGTTTCTCTTGAATAAGCTGTAGAGATTTGTTTGCACAGAATGGGCTCATTTTCTTGTCTGAGTATGGACCCAGTTTTTTGGTTTTTGGTTTGTTTTTTAGTTTTTTGGTGTGTGTTTCGTGGCTGCTGTCATGGACTCAGTCATGAGGCGCCACTATGTGCCATCTCCATTGTGACCTGGAATTTTTACTTTGCAGTGGTGCTGTTCTTTGCTTTTGTTTGCACGGGGGCTGAAAGAGGCCCCTGTATTAACCAGCCACGATGCAAAGACAACACCTCATGCACATCAAGACAAAGATAAATGCAGTTCTCATCAAACTGGTCACCTTTTTTTCTAAATATTATGATTGCAATTTAGAGTGATGCTTTGTCTCAAACAATTCAAAAAGAAAGGTGACAACACGGTAAATGTCAGATGCACAACACAAACAGGAAGGACTTCCTGTGTACCTCATGTTCTTTTGTTGGAACAGTTTTAGGGAGTGTGTGAGAACAACTTTTAGTCATGCAACTTTCATCAGGAGCTGACACAATGTTCACATATTGCAGTAAAGATCTGATGTGCCATTAATTTAAAATGAATTCATTTTTTTTTCCAGTTCAAAATGGGCCTTTGGGGGGATCATGTATTGGAAACTCAGTTTGCCCATGTATTATGGCATTGTCAGAAATCTCAAGTATTGTCCTGCTATTTTCAGTTTAATAAACAAAAATATATTTTATGGTCATTTAAATGCATCCCCAATTCTCACTAATATGGTTTGTAAACACAATTTCACCACAGTGCTAATAATTTTTGATTGAGTTTTGCTAAAAAAACCCCTGTATCAAATAAAAGTGAGGTCTACTTCCACCTTGGGTGCTAACAGTAAAGGTTAAATCCTTAACCAACCTAAGTACTTATGTCCCCCCCCAAAGGCCTAGTATATTGTTATGAAATTCAAAGGCATTCTGCAAAAAGTTGCAGGTACTATAAAGTTTTTACGTGTGTGTGTGTGTGTGTGTGTGTGTGTGTGTGTGTGTGTGTGTGTGTGTGTGTGTGTGTGTGTGTGTGTGTGTGTGTGTGTGTGTGTGTGTGTGTGTGTGTGTGTGTGTGTGTGTGTGTGTGTGTGGGGTTTTTTTTTTTTTTTTTTTTTTTTTTTTTTTTTTTTACACATTTGACTGGTTCTCTTCAGGTGGAGAACAAATTCCACTATGAACTTAATAATCCCTCTCAAGGTTCAAAGTTGACAAATTGCCAAAGAGTGGAGTTTTAAAAACCTATTGGCAATTAATTTTCTCCTTCTACAGAGATCATACCCACTGACAAAGAGGAGGTAGCCTTCAAGGACCTGGATGCAGCTATCTTGGTGGGCTCAATGCCCAGAAAGGAGGGTATGGAGAGGAAGGACCTGCTTAAAGCCAATGTGGCCATCTTTAAGAGCCAAGGGGCTGCCCTGGATAAGTATGCCAAGAAGACTGTGAAGGTAATTGGAAGCATATTTTTTGATGTAAAACACTCCCTTCCTGTCAAGTGAGCAAATCTGAAAGAAACTTCTCAGCCTCTGCCAAATGGATAGAAATGTTTCCTAAACATTTTGTGCTACTGGGAAAAATAGCAAAATCTTAATGAAGTATTTCCTGATGCCAAAACATTTTTCCCTTCTCGGTGTTGCATAATACAAGTTTGGTCGATTTACTCATGATAGTAATAAGACATAAAATCTACATGGCATATGTTTTTAAATTGGTTTGTGTGTTCAGGTGCTGGTTGTGGGAAACCCTGCCAACACAAACTGTCTGATTGCAGCCAAGTCTGCTCCCTCTATCCCCAAAGAGAACTTTTCCTGCCTCACCCGTCTGGACCACAACCGGGCTCGCTCTCAGGTACAGTCCTCTCACTTCTTTCACTTTCTGATGTCAGTCTCAGATGTTTGGCAGCCACATTGTCAATCGTGGCTGACTGAAAACCTGACTTTACTTCGTATCCTGTAGGTGGCGATGCGCTGTGGTGTTCCAGCCACTCGGGTGAAGAATGTGATCATCTGGGGGAACCACTCCTCCACCCAATACCCAGATGTTCACCACTGCAAGGTCAACATGTCCGGCAGTGAGGTGACCTGCTTTGATGCAATCAAGGATGATGATTGGCTTAAAGGCGATTTCATTACTGTGAGTTGATGGTTTCTAGATGAAAGCATGATATTTTATAGCTGGAGTATACTCACACTTGGATGCTTTTGGCTGTGCTTGAGAAAAGGCCTATAATATGATCCTCATATTTTACTTTATTGTTCTTCCATCTTTTCTTCATCCTGATGCTCCTCATAAGATTAATGGTTTTTAACATTACTGGTTACATTTGTGGTTCAACAATGCTCTTTTTTTTGTTTTGTTTTTGTTTGTTTTTTAAATTTGCACAATAGTGAGTTTTCCAGTTGCTGTTCATGCGGGCAGATGTCAGTAAGACATGAAGTCCCTTTTTTTTTTTTTTTTTTTTTTTTTTTTTTTTTTTTTTTTTCTGGCAAGCAAACATTTAATTTTCCTTCAAGCAAAATATTTTCTGGGAGACATTCAAAAACATGATTTTTGTGAACCAAAAACCTCAAAGATTTGCAGAATGGTCAAAAATCCTCAGGATGTGTTTCCAAAACCTCCAAAAGTCATATTTGCTGGGTCTATCCTGGCTTCTTTTAGGTAGGTAGGTATGCCTGAAACGCCTTACCTAGAAGGTGCTTGTCTCTAATCTTATTCTTCACACATCTTGTAGCAATACCCTATGTTCCTGTCCTTACCTGACAGCTTCACTGTTATGATCTGCTCTCTTCATTACAACAATCTCTCCATCGCTACAGACAGTGTACCGGTCCTTCTGTCAATCTGCCACTTATGAACAAAGGGAGAACAAGATTATACCTTGTTGCTTGCAGTGTGCAGCCCATGTAAAGCAGATATTTGTGGGACAATAAGTTAAGAAGTAGTAGTAGTAGTGATTTATGTACAGTGAAATGACACAGTTTCACCAGGCAGGGGCAGCATTTCCTATGAGTCCAGTTGATAAAGACAACTGATTCTCAAAATCAAAACTAGTCACAGAGCTCAATAACACTCCTGCATTTTCATTTAATGGCCCATGTTCTTACTTTGCAGACTGTGCAACAGAGAGGTGCTGCAGTCATCAAAGCCAGGAAGCTCTCTAGTGCCATGTCTGCAGCCAAGGCCATCTGTGACCACATGAGAGACATCTGGTCAGGCACCCATGAGGTAAATCCTACATCTGTTTGTTATACCGGTCATCTGGGAATTTTTGCATGTTGCACTGTTCTGATAAGAAGTAATTATTGAGACATTTAATGGGACACACAAAAGGTCCATTTTGCACTTTTTACCCCTCAGCTGTAAATGGCTGCTGGGGTATTGTCAGCCGGTGGGCGGTGGCATGGACATTCAAGTTTGTGAATGTGATAACTGGAATGGGGTGATGTAGGCTTTTCATATTGATACCATAGGTGCATCTACTAAAAATATCAGACGAGTTTAAAACTCAAGGTCAAAAATCCTCAGAGTGAAAACGCCCTCAGATTTCTGACAGGTTACATATGGTTCTATTGTCAGGGATGCAAAGTATTGGGAAAAGGCTGCATTTTATTTCAAATTCACTTTTAATGAGGTTTTTTCATTTTAAAGGGTGAGTTTATCTCTATGGGTGTTTACTCAACTGGCAACTCCTATGGAGTCCCTGAAGACCTAATCTACTCATTCCCTGTCCAGATCCAGGTAAGCCTTGATCTGACATTGTCTCCACTCTTCTAGCAGCTAGCAATATCTTTTCAGTGCAGCTTAAGACTAGCATTACCCTCCATTGTCTTTTTTTGGATGTGGATTTCATATTGAATAGGGTTTTTTTCTTTTCTTTTGGGGTTTTTTGTATTAAAGTTTGTAGTAAATTAAACTTTGGGGATTTGTAGAAACATTATAGATGGGGAAAAAAAAAAAACAAAAACAAAAAAAACAACAACAACAAAACAAAAAAAACAAACAAAAAACAAAACAAAACTGAAGGTACATCTTTTTTCAGAACAAGACCTGGAAAATCGTGGACAGTCTGCCCATCAATGATTTTTCCAAATCAAAGATGGACGCCACTGCAGCTGAACTGGTGGAGGAGAGGGACACAGCTGTGGCTTTCCTTGGAGTATGACTAGAGCCTGTACATCAGCAATTAGACAGCCTCAAAACTCCAGATGCACGCCTGTGATGAAGCACTCCACCAGCCCCTCCATTACTGTGTGCTTGTGTGTGAGAGAGTCGGTGCTTATGGATGTAAAGTTGCATTTGTATGTCAAACGATGTGAATCTGACTTTTGTGATCTTGAATAACAATAACAATGTGTCATACTTTACTTTGACTACATATGACTGGGTAAGTTTAGTGTCAAAAGCAGAGTTGTTGTACATCATGATGCACAAGTATCACTCACCATAAGTATGCAGTATACACTGAAACTCCACTATGCCGGTTAAAGCTCTCCATTCTTTGTTTGTTTTTGTTTGTTTTTTCCCTTTATTGATTATTACATGGATCCTTGTTACAGTTAGTGAAGTCCTAAAACACTGGAATATTAATGCTGAAACAATTAAGAAACAAAAAAAAAACAAGTTGTCTGATTATTGGTTTCCATACATGGATGCTGAGCCACAACCTTTTAAAACGGTCACAATAGGTCGTTTGAATCCCCTGGGGTACCAGATGGGGCCTCAATGAGTCAACTTTATGTAAGTATAATTTGATGCTGATGCTCCACTAGTTTGTGATCTGTAGTTTTGTAGTGTAGGACACAAATGATAAAGGGTGGCATTAAAATATTACTCCACTAGTATTTATACTACATGTCATGTTAATATATTTAACAGTATGTATATAAAGTAACTAAAATCGGGTCCTATTGCAACATTTAAATGGTGTACTAACAATTATGCATGCATATTTGTATTATGCACTATTTTGCATAGTAAGTAATTTGAGGTATTTTTGAAAGCTCTGTTTGGACTTCAGTAGTTTTCTGATTTCCTATAGGCCCCTGATTGTGAGGGAGTCGGGACAGATGGGGTCCTCGTAAAATATACAGTTAACTTATTAAGACTTGACACATATGTGGCTCACAGGAGATCCACTGAAGCCCAAAGACTACCGTCAGAGCAGGAGCTGAAATTACAGTTAAAATGAGTGTGGAAAGACTATAGCTTGCCATGACAGTGGCATGCAAAGTAACGTGTAGACTGAGATCTCGTTTATGGTGGGAACTATTTTAAACATAGTTATTTTTGCAACCGTCATTCCATTACAGAGATTATACCTTGTTGCTTGCAGTGTGCAGCCCAGGTAAAGCAGGTACTTGGGGGACAGCAAGTAAAGTAGTGATTCACATACAGTGAAATGACACAGTTTCACCAGGCAGGGGCAGCATTTCCTGTTTTATTTTTTACTCAGTTACAGTATGAAGAGTTATTATGTAACATCTGCAATTAATAAATTCACAGTGGATCACTGAGGATAAGCTTTAAAGGGGGCAAAGCTACCAAAAACAGTCACCACTCCCATATCAACCGTTTCATTTTGGTAATCCCAGTTAAAGAACTCGTTTTAATCTTTACATTAAATTTACATGAAAAAAAAAAATCATTCGCCGGTGTTTCATAGACGTCACACATGTCAATGTCAATGTGAACACGTTACTTCTTTTTATTGCTATCACTTATTTTCAATATTTTAAGCTATCTTCAATCAGGCATTGCCAGAAACCAACATCGCACGTAGCAGAATCCTATTGGCTGCTAAAATCACGCACACAAAAACAGCTTTTTTCATTGGCTCCCATCCTTCCTCGGCGTTCCGATTCGTCGCTTCCTCGAATGGCACTGGAGTGTAAAATATCTTCAAAAACTATCCGATCACCTTTTTAACTTCTGCACCTTTTTTGTACATCCTGTGCTTTTTTTAACATCCAGTCAGCGATGTCGAAGGGGAGCAGAAGCGGCTTGAATTAAGGTGTAAATAAAACACATACATATTTTTGTGTATCCCGCTGTCTCCTCTGCTGGATATCTGTGGTCCTCCAGACCTGAAGGACCAGGCCGACCCCATCGACTTTTCTTCCGCCAGTATCCTACAGTAAGAAAATGGCTTCATATGTGTGTGTATATGACGTGTTTCCCTCTCTACATTAGCCATTAGTAGGACTCCACACGCGGCTGGGTGTTGAGGTGTTATGTCCGGGTTTTCTTTTTGACATTTTTCAGCTGAAAAAGGTCGTTCCTCTTCCTCCGGTGTTACGTTCACGGCACCGTTGTTGATTAGAGTTGTCTCCTTGCATGTGACTTGTTTGTGGAGGGCATGGCGTTCATCTCTGTCTGTCCATCACCCAGTCACTCATTCATTTCCGTAGGCAGCATGTCATACAGAGTGACTGTAAGTGTGCGCCCGGGTGTGTCTTTGTATATGTGTGCACATCTCGCCGGTTAATTATTTACGGCGTGTGTGTTAGTTGACTTTAAAAATCCCTGTGGCAGCCATAAGGTGATAAAAATGAAAGTACTCGAGGGGGAGGGGGCGAGGCACTGGAGTAAAGAAGAAGAAGTGTCCAGAGGTTGTGAGACAGTAAGGATTTGTGACGTGGTTGCAGGGTTGGGGCAGGGGGAGAAATACAGGCGTTACGAGCAATAAAAGAGCTGGGTACATCGGATCCAGCTTCACGTTGAGGGGAGGACCACTTGGCTGGTGTCCAGAGAGATAAGTGTGGTCGGATGAATGTGTCCTTGTTTTGTTCGCAGGCACAGCGTCTTATCCTTTAAAGCTTCAACGCTGGATGGATTTAAAAGGCTTGGGCACCAATGAATGAATGACCAGTCGGATGATTTAAGGATACCTCAAGGAAACTTTTAATATTATTATTATATATATTTTTAAATCCAGTTACCGGATGTTTGTTCAATGACACCTTGTTTTTTCTGGGATACACAACTTAAAGCGTGTCCACTTACTGTCATTTTAAACACTACGTGGCAGCTTAACCATGGCACTTTATGTCGAAGGTAAGTGATCTCAGGGAAGGTATTTCACTACAATTGTGACTCTAGGAGAGGGAGGCTTAAATGATTATGTCTGTGTGTGTATGTGTTTTTTTAAAAATGATCTTTATGTGTCTCAGAACATTTTAACTTTTCCCCCACATAAGGGAAAGTGAGATTTATCACATTTAAATTCTAATCACTGATTATTAAAAAAATAAAATAAAAATCCACTCTTTGCCAGACTGTTACAGGTTTAGTTCCGTTCACCATTATTAATTTGACTAATAAGAAAAGTTGTTTTTTTTTTAAGTTTAATAAATCCACTAGTATTCCTAAGCCTTTTAGTAATCATATTAAATATTCTTCACCACTATAGTAGAGTAGCCCCACTGTGATAAAATATGAATATGATAAATTATGTTTAAGTCAATAAATGAATACATTAATAACTGTCAGTAATTATTAACTGATAACTTGATGCCTTCATTTGAAGAATGAGGTCTTAGAGTTTTCTTTACATAATCTTTAGTAGATTATCAGAAATCTGTTTGTAAGCAAGGACTTCTTGGAAGACAATCTGCTCACAGTTTACTAGTTTACTCACTGGTTTCATTCAATTCCTCCTACTTAACATGAACACACAACCTTGAACTGCTTTATAGCACTTATAAACACAGTTGGGATTTTTTTTCGGTAAAAATTGTTTCACAAAATGTGTTACATCTCACAGCAGGAAGGCTTATTGTAAATCAGTATAAAGTGATCAGGATTAACCTAGGATAATGCAAGTTTGATTTTTTTTCTTTTAGTATGAAAATAGATTGCTGTGGTGTTAAACGAGGCTCTGTTTCACAGTCTTTTACTGGTAACATGGTTTTGCTGACACGTGGTGGCTCCAACACCTCATTGGGATATTTTACATAGGTTTCTGCTTCTAAAATGGTATAATTAACTGATTGGTTAATGCTGCAATACTTCCCATGACTTACAGTAGTTACACATGGCTGAATCCGCTTTTTCTGTTTCTTGTTAAAAAGTGACAGTAATTTGGTCAACAGTAACACAACGCTAACACCTGATTGGTAAATCTCCAAACGGTGTTAAACTGTTTCCCTTTCCTACTGCTGTTACGGTATGCTGTGGTGTTTGTCATTTGGCTTCAAAGTTCAGTTTCCTGTTGTCAATTTTGTCTCTGTGCCAGGAGCAGTTGATTAACATGTCGTAAGATTACTTACGGTTAGTTGCAGCGCTACTTGGGAAATTGGCAATAAAAAGTCTGAAAGGCAGGATATCAGGAATTAATATGCTACATCTCAGAGCAGGTTAATGATTTCTACCATCTTTGTATACTCATATGCTTTTCATTTTTTAAGTAATAACAGTAAATGGTACTATGAAGGCAGTCTCGGTGAATATTATTATTTTTGTCATTGTCATTCATTATATTTGAGCTACAGTTCATGTAGGTTTTTGAATAACTACAGATCTTTATTCTTTCTTTTGGTTTTTGGAAAACTGAACAGATTTACTAGTTTCTGTTGTCATATTTACCTTTTCCAAACCTTCCTTATAAACTCTCAGGTCAGTGTGTCACATTTTGCTTAACAAGCAGTGAACATGTTTAACTGCTTCTACTAATGGACCATAACAACAATTAGGATGAAAATTGCTGTGCAAGCAGGTATAATTGCCTTGTCTTTTTTTTTTTATTTAATCAAAGCTTTTTACCTGGTCAGTGTTTAATGGTTTTGTTGGCACATGTAGAGCTATTAATGTTTACCTCGCGCTCAATGTGAATAGGTGGACTGATATTTGATAATCGTTTCTTAACATAAACATACAACATAAACTGTCATTTTAGAGATAAATTAGCCATAGATTAAGTTGATTTAAGATTCCAAAAACATAGAACATGTGTTGGGTATGTTACTGTTAAAAAACTGTTTTCATAACTATCTAAAAGCTATACTTTCTTTTTCTGAATTACAGTGATCTGCTGTAACTTTATATGTAATTAGCCAGCTGTCATTTTTTTCCTGTTATGCAAGGAAGTTAGATTAAAACTCTGCTTGAGACTCTCAAACGCCTCTCACAGCTGTCCAAGGTTTCATTTTTTACTATTGTTTACTTATCTATGGAACAGATTACTACACACAAGCCAACATAATCACGAGGGTGTTGCTGCTTGGAATAACGGGTGCTACAGTGACTCTTTAAGTATACCTCAACCCTTTTACGTCAACTCTGACTAGAAGCATGACAGCCCTCCTCTTAAATCTCATTGCTTTTATCGTACAATGCAGATGGCTGTTGACTCAAAGACTGGAGTGTGCTCATGCTACAATAATGGTACAAGAGCCTGCGTTTACTTCTTTGTACATCAGTCACTCAGATGTTTCCATTGAGATCAGGGCTGTTGTTGAGGATAAAATCGTTTGGTCTCGAATGACTACAAGTAAAAAGAAATAATAATGTATAAAGCAACAAATTCTTTTTTTGTTTGGTTTTTATTTATTTTCTGTCACACAGTCACGTGAAAAAGTTTTCACAGGACTCTGAGATCCTGTGAGAGGGGAAAATGTACCCCTCATTATTCAGTAGCTCACAATTTTAGCCACAATAAGTTGAAGTAAATTTTTTATGACTATCAGATTCTCACATTCTCACTCATTGTGGTTGTATTTTAGTTTTTTGGGGTTTTTTAGGTTTGTGGGCGTATGTTTATGTAAAGCTCTGTGAGGTTTCTGCCACAGCATGTCAGTCTGCTTTTATTCATTGACGACTCAATGAATACAAGATGTCCAGGTGCTATAGAGATCCTTGGTGCAAAACGAGCCCAATTCATCACCCCCTGTGCTTCACAGTTGGTATGAGGTGTTTATGGAGGCAAATTGTGCATTTTATCAAAAGTGGTGCTGCGCATTATGTCCAGACATTTCCACTTTGGCATCATCCGCGCAAAGGACATCATTCAAGAAGTCTTGTGATTTGTTCAGATGTAGCTTTACAAACCTGAGTTTATATACAAGTGAGTTAAAAGCTATAAGTGCTCAAACGCTTCAGACCATATTTTTTCTTTTACTGTTGGATCTGTATGATGTCAGAGAGAGACGATATCCTTAATATGGGCTTCTCAAGCACCCATTGGTGGTTTGTGGGTGCTATGCAGTGCTTGCAGGCTTACATCTTCATAATGTAGCTACTACCAAAATGTAAGCTCTCTGGCTACATGTAGAAATTCTGTCCATTAAAAGCTATAAACAGAATCAGTGGCAAAAGGCATTCAATCTCTTGATTTGAGTGGCCAGTTAAGCTTTAAATTTTAGATGGACTTTTTCTTTTTGCACATTAAGGTGGGGTTTTTAACTGGCTATTAAAGAGGTCAGAACTGAAATAATATATTTAGCAGTTTTTCTAAAAGTGGAATTTTATTTATTCAAGCATGTTATACATTTTTGTGGACCAGTTGTGGTTTGAGATATAGTTACTTGCACAAAAGACCATTTTGAGCCAGAAAAAACCTTAAAGGAATTTGTTTATGTTTCGTAATCAGACGTAATTTTATCACACACAAAAATAAACGATGAATAAAATCTGTAAAAAATCAAGAAATGTTTCACTCTAAGGATTGAGCATATGATACAAATCGAACACGTTAAAACTGTCTCCCGTCTCACTCTGTATCTCACCGTCTTTCGTGTTTAGGTCTGACTAAAGGTGTGGCTAACGGAGGGATGGCTCAGTTCCAGGAAATGATGCGGCAGCAGCTGGAGAGCTCCATGCACGATGAGCTGGAGAAGCTGCTGGACACCACCACAGGGGCTGAGCGAGAGGTACACTAACTGTTTGCTTCGCTGTCTTTGTACCTCCCTCTCTGACCATCTGGTTGTGATTTAGAGGGTGGTGGGGTCACAATGCTGGGAAAACACAAAATATGACACATACTGGAGCACACTGCCAAAAAGGGTTCCACCTACATGTCTCATAACATTTTAGCAGCCAAACTTCTTAAGCAACATTCGCCCATTTTGTCTGGTTTTATTCATAACATAATACGTCAGCAGAGGGATCCAGGAACTAAGAGACTAGGTAAATTTTCTCAGAAGCCCTAAATGAACTTGAGAGTGAGCTCTTTTCAGCCCACAGCACCAACGTAATAAAACATTCAGACTAAAATCCAAATTAAAATGGCAGCAATAACACTCTACAGACTCATCTTTCCTCTGTGAGATTTCTTTGGCTTTAAACTAGCATAAAGCTTGGGACAAAACTGGAAATAAACACGCGGCGTTTAGCTGTAAACTCTTTCAGGCATTAACCAAACCTTGTTTAACTGCAAGCAATCAGGGAATAAAACACTGAAGAGTAAAGAGGTGAGAAGTCTGTCACATGCAGGTGTGAGCAGTAATTCCCACACACTTTCAAATGTATTAACTTGCTGTAACTTATACGTGTCAAACGCCATGTGCACACACACACACACAATGGGTTACTCATTGAACTTTGAAGGTCTCCAGTGTAATTGGATACCAGTGTGAAAGTCCAGACAGTGACGGCCACCTAAACTGTTATTTGCTTAAGTGTTATTTGCTCCACATTGGGTGTTTAACTCGTCACCCATAAATGGGACTTTTCCTTTTCTTTTTCTCTTTTTTTTATTAAAAGAAAAAAAAGCACAAAGCTACGTGGCATGTGACAAAGTCTGGACTGTACAAATCCAAATATTTTATGTGAAAGCAAACAAAAATTTCAGTTTAATTTCAATAAATCCAACCAGCTGTGTGTGGCTGACATGGAGTAATTGTACTGTAGATTTCACTTTTTACAATAAGATATACTTATCATCATTATTATTATTAGTAGTAGTAGTAGTAGTAGTAGTATTGTTATTATTCTTCCCACAAACTGGTCAAGTTTAGAATGTATAAATACATCATTCTTGTCTTTTATATCCAGATGCTGTTTCATCTGTTTGTGTGCACATCTGTTAAAGTTGTGTAAAATGGTTTATGAAGAGAAGGTCAAAACAAATTCCATATAATCACAGTGGACTAGACAAATTGTATCAAATCTTCAAGTAAAACAATTAATGTATATTCAGGGACAAAAAAGGGGTGTTTAAATAGTTTTGGGACTTTGGACCTTGGCTATTTTGTTTGTCTGTGTTAAAAATGTAATAACTATTTGGTCGAAACAAATACAGATTAACGCTTCAAACGTGGAAATATAAAAAACGTCCTTTGCTGCAGTTTTGCACTATACAGTTGTGCTTAAAGAATATGCTAAATCACCCACAGGAAAGAAATCAACATTCTATAAATAGTTTCTAAATGAAGTTCACACCCATAAATTTGCATAGAACAATAATTATCCTTTTTGTATAAGAGGTATGGGGCCTTTGAAGCACACTGCTTAATGTGTGTAACAATCCATGAAACTGAGACTGAAATTGCAATACAGATGTCTACAATATTGTATCACGGATTCTCAAACTCATCTTTTATATTTAAAGCTTTCCAGTATGACTTTGATGAATGGATCTTTTTAAATTCCAGACACCAGCCCCATTTAAAGAAACAGTAAAATGCCTGTAAAATTAAGTATAGTGGTTTCAGTCAAACCATTTTTCCAAGGTGTGCAGTTTCTCTTCTGCCCTCGAAGCGATAATACTCTGAAATAACTGAGGCAATTTCAGAAGTGATTTTCAACATTTTCATGTCTTTCTAGAAACCACTTCATAGTGACTTTGCAAACTCAGCCTTAGTTTAAGTTAACATCTTTGTTTTTCAGGTATCCAAGAAAGACTTCGAGGGCTTCAAGAATCTCTTCCATAGATTTCTGCAGGTGAAGGGACCATCAGTGGAGTGGATCAAGATACAGCGACCTCCAGAAGACTCTGTAAGCCTTCTTTTTTTGTTTTTAGCGGTTAATTGTATGTTTGTCTGTGCTGACTCTGGATTTGCACCACTCATAACATGTGATTTGTCTTTGTTTAAAATATTAAAGCATCTATTTTCCTTGCAGAAGGGGGCATTCAACCCCACAGCAATGGTAGATATGTCATATATTTAACAAGTAGCTGATATTGAATACAGAATAAAATAACTTCTAATCGGTGGGTTGTCGATTCGACCCTTACCACTGAAAGCACAAGTGAAATGATGAAATACCATTTGGGTGATGGATTCACTAGTTGTGAGATTAAGTGATACCAAAAGATTGCAGTGATAAGTTCATCTTTTCAACTTGTGAAAGCATCACTTGTTTCAATCCTAGAGCATCGTCATTCACTGTGATTGTGAAAAAAAAACCAGTAGGTGTTTTGCAAGTTTTAATAACAGCACGTTGGTGTCGTTAAAACTAATGAGGAACCTGCATTTCTATTTCTGCACAGTGACGTTTTCCTAACAGTGCCTAACACAGGCAGTAATAAAGTTCGTTTTAGTGCTTCAAGAATCGATCTGCACTGTAGAAGTCTGACGTGTGACTAACCTTGCTCTCAGGTTCAGAGCTATTAGATGAGCTGCTTTGCAACTCTTTATAACAATGGCAAGAATAGACTATTGTAATAGTTTGTTTGTCTAAAATGCTTCACTTAGAAAATTACTTTTACACCTTGGACAAACTGGAAATTCAGCTTGCCTCAGGATGTTATTACCCTTTATAATGACCTAAGGAATTCCTGCACCAATGAAAACCTGTGTTAGAGTCAACAAAGAGAGAGAAAACATGTGTGGTTCTCGACAGCTATTATTTTCACCTCCACCAAGGAGGTTATGTGTTTGGTAGCTTTTGCATGCGTGCCACTGTCTGTAAACAGGATGGCTCAAACGTTTTTGAGTGAATTTTGATAGAACCTTGTAGGGGTGTAGAGTGGAAGCATCTTAACAATCCATTCAAATTTGGCATACATCCACCAACATCTTCAAGGTTAACTTGATGATTAATTGGTAGCACATTGACAGTAAATCTTGTGACTTAAAAGCTATGATTCTTATAAATGTGGCATGTATTGTCAACATATAGAAAGTTATATATAAGGATTGGAAATGTCATGTCACATTTGACCTTTGACCTCACTTTCAAGGTCAGATTGGTCTCAAGGTCAAAATGATAATAATGTCATTCAGAGCTACTTAAAACTGTTTCTTACTGCTGTTGTTTGTATTGACAACATATAGAAGTATAAGGAATGATATATGGGTATTCTAAATATCACATTATTTACAAACATATTTACTCAACAATGAGATGAATGCTACACACAGAATACAAATTTAATATATAGAGTAATCCAAGTCTGTAAGCAGAGTTTATTCTTTGGATGATTGAGTGACCAAAATTCACAGTGGGTTTCAGGTTAGTTAGAATAGGTTTTCCTTTCCTGTTAAACTTCTCTGTACGCCTGTGGGATGCTGCGTAGGAAGTGCTTTTTTTATTGGTATTGTCAGCTAGCACTGGGGAACACTGTGAAATATGTGGCCCAACCAGTAATGTTGCTTTTTTGTTTGTTTCTTTGTTTTGTTGTCCCAGATTAGGCATAATAGTGAAAAATGTCTCTTTTGTGAAGTGAACAAAACAAAACTATCTACTGTAACCATAGTTTTTGCATTTATGGCATGGTCCTGTGATCTTTGTTGACTCCAACTTTTCAGCCAATCAGGATTCAACAGACAAATGGTGTCAACTTTCTATTGCTGCTGCCAAGAAGGAACCACTACAGCCCATGAAATCAAGCCCATGTTGCAGCACTCCCATGTTACAGCCTGGTACTAGAACCAGCTTTGGTTTCTTCATAACCGCTCCAGGGAGATAAAAACACACGTGCTAGATGTATAAGTTCGTGTTTAAGTTTTTAGGAGTGAAATTTTTGTAGCTTGCTAACATTGGCTTCCCCCTCCTGTCTTAAAAAGCCAAGTGACTTTGTGTTCAAAAAACTAACATGGTGGAAACCTGAATCGTTTTTCTTTTTGTTAACCCTTCATGGGCCAGCAACACAGACCTCTAGAGTCCTTTGTGCTGTACCTTTGCCTATAGCTAACTCCAAGTATCTCACATTTTCTCGGTGTCTGCCTGACGGCCTCGTCAGTCTACACTTTGAGGCTGGTCTTTCTTACCCTCTGTGTCTCAGCAAGTCAGATTTTTGTTCTTTGTAACAGCACTCGGGACCTCCAGCAGCTCTTGAGCTGTAGAAAGACTGTTCTTGCCTTGATTCCATGCTTTGACATCTAAATCTGGACCACCGTCCTTGGTAATGATACTTCCAAGATAACTTCACTATTCCAGGGCATTTCCTCCAAGTATGACTGACTCGGTTCTGGTTGCATTGATTCTTGTAATTTTCGTATTGTCCATCATATATGGGATGTTGGGCCCTACTGTGATCAGGTGTTTGTTAGCATCATCTAATCCTGCATCTGCTTGATTGTGGTGGTTGTGGGAAAGCAGACCTATATCATCCCAACGTGTGCCATTGTGGTGTCTACGTCTATGTTTTATACAATCTATAAGTGCTGCACACAAGTGAACCTCCATAGTTTGCTTGTCTGTTTGTAATCCTTCTTTCTGCAAACGAACACCAATGCAGTACTCCTGGCTTTACTTTATTCCATTACAGTAAAGCCATTACAGTAAGATCCATTATAATGTAATCTTAGTGACTGGTAACATTTTTAGACACAGGGTTATCTTATTAGAATGATTCTAAAGAAATGGTAATGGACCATTGTAGACTTTGCAAGGATAACACCCACATTTCTGAGCTGTTTGTTTGTATCCTGAAGGCCCCCTCGTGGATTGCAGTAGTCAGCCCTTTCTACTTTCTTCTTAAGCCACTGTGGATAAAACTACAGATGAAGATGACCAGCTGTGCTCAATAACATGGGTAATTTCAATCTAACTATACGTAGTGCCCTTTAGGCTACGTTCACACTGCAGGTGAAAGCACATCAAATCCGATTTTTTTGACCCTATGCGACCCATATCCGATCATGGTATGGCAGTGTGAACGGCACAAATCCGATATTTTCAAATCCGATCTGGGTCACTTTCGTATGTGGTCCTGAATCCGATACATATCCGATGTTCGGGGCTCGAACCGGTTGCCGGTTCGAGCCCCGGCTTGGACAGTCTCGATCGTTGTGTCCTTGGGCAAGACACTTCACCCGTTGCCTACTGGTGGTGGTCAGAGGGCCCGGTGGCGCCAGTGTCCGGCAGCCTCGCCTCTGTCAGTGCGCCCCAGGGTGGCTGTGGCTACAATGTAGCTTGCCATCACCAGTGTGTGTGAATGTGTGTGTGAATGGGTGGATGACAGGTTGTGTAAAGCGCTTTGGGGTCCTTAAGGACTAGAAAAGCGCTATACAAATACAGGCCATTTACCATTTACCATTTTAGAAAGCGACTGCTGTTTGAACGGTCATGCCGCATTAAATCCGTCTTTTACGTCACTGACACAGGACAGACGCCAATTATCAGCGCCAGAGAAGCGCCCGAGAAGACATCGCGAACGCTTCCTGGCCATCCAGTGTAGATGTCAGTGAAATTGTTGGGAAGACAATGTGAACATTTTATTTGTACTGTATAATCTGCAGATTCTGATAGAAATCTGCAACTATCCTTTGAAGCACCACTCCTCTCTAAAACAGCCATAAGGATAATTATTAGGTTATTTACATTATTATGTAAATAACAAAATAACTTAAAGCAAAAATTGGGAAACGTAAAGTCCGAAGTCTTTATATTAAGGGCCATCAGTCAAACAATATTGTTTGCTCTGGGTCTAAACAGAGCGCGTTGTGTGTGTGACATCTTCTTTTGCGCATGCGGGCCGCTTTGAGCGTTCACACTAGAGCGCGTTTCCTGTCGCATTTTATTTGTAGTGTGAACAAGCAGACAAAAAAATCGGATTTGATCAAAAAATCGGAATTGAGCATTAAGACCTGCAGTGTGAACGTAGCCTAAGTGAGCACACATCGTCTTAACAGGGGACTTAAAAATGCCTGTTAATTTTTGTTAACATTTACACCTCTAACTCTACACTGTCGTCTTAGCAGGAAACCAAACAAACCAACCACACCAGCCACAGGAGTCAGTCTTCATGGCGCTAGTGTGCATCAGTCACTTTACATAGTCAAAGTGTGAAATCGTCAGGGTGTCTTAGAGTTTGTTTCTCTTTCGCTGAAAAAAGCACACTTTGTAGAGCCTCAATAGTTCCAGTCACAAGGGATGCCTTCAGTGCTCCCCTCCAGTTTCCCCAGTGCTGTGTTTATATGTTTTTGTGTTAACTTAAAAGTGCAAGATTGAAGTTCAGTTTAATCTCAAGAGGGGGATCTTTGAAATTTAAACGCTGTGTTTTGTGAGAGCTGTTGTTGAGCAGTTAGGAGCAGCACCTGAGTGTAGCCAGTGAGCAAATGGATCTGCAGAATCAGATCAGTCTGAGAGCTGGCTTTCAGTCTGCGTTCTCTTTGAAACTCTGTGGAAGTTAATCTCTCTCTCTCTCTCTCTCTCTCTCTCTCTCTCTCTCTCTCGCTCTCTCTTTTGATGGAGTGGAAAGTCTGACTAATAACAGAAATGAAAACACTGCAGTAGTGAATTGTTAAGCCGTAAGATGAGATTGCAAAAACATGTTAAAGCAAAACATCAGACTGTGTGAAACACAGGGGAAGAAAAAAGGAAATTTTATTAATAATTAATTGGATTAGATGCTCATTTGCAAAAGTCAGAGCAACGTCTTCACCTCAGTTTGACACATTTAAGAGGAATTGGGTCAGTAAAATCAGGTCAACAACACAAATCAATCATGTATCAAACTGTTACTGTAAATAATACACGTTAGCATCGGCTATTGAAGTATTAGCAATTCTTTCATAATCAAAGTCTAGCAGGGTGTCATAATCTAGTGTTCTGGTGCTGGTATTGTGCCAAAAAAGGATTACTGGTATTTGAAAAGATTATAGGTCATTTCCGAGTTCTGGCCAAGAGGCCAGGAAAAACCTAACCTAGCAGCTCTGTAAATGTGTTTTAAAAAGGCAAAAAAAGTTGGATTGCTTTATAATGCAGCCTTAAGCATATTTGCACAACAGGTCGTTTCTTTATTCTATATATAAAACCTTTTTGTAAGTCCTGTTGTCTACTGTGTATTTACCAAATTAAACAAGGATACTGGAAGTTAAAAGTAAATGCAAACACTGGGAATCACTTTTTGGGACAACGCTGATACCAAGCCCGGATATATAGACGGGAAGGGCATCCGGTATAAAATTTGCCAACTCAAATATGCAGATCCACTGTGACAATCCCTTGGAAAATAAAGGGAACAGTCAAAAGTACCTTTAACCATTAAGTTGTCACTAAGGTATAAAAACACATAGTTGTGTTAGTGTTACTGTGAGATGAAGGCATGTTTATAATACTTTAGTATTAGTATTAGTCGTAGGCTGACTTCTGGCATTAGTAACTAATTTGGATATTTTTACCATTTAAACTTATTTTCCATGTTGAACTGAGAAGATTGGTAGATGCAGGCAAGAGTGCGAAGAGCAATAAATATTCTCAGTAATGGTGGTTATGATGCAGCAATGAACATCTGAAGAATTGCATGCAAGTATGTCCTTGTCCTATTATGTGTCTTGATTTTTTTTAATTTTTAATTTTTTTACCTTAAGCCATTTACAAAACTAATAATAAACGCTAGTTTGTATAGAAATTGAAGGTCTCTGTTTTTAACTGTTGCTGCAGCCATCCAGTTTAAACTGTAAAAATGGAGAAAATTCATGTCTTGAATGTAACCATAGCTAATAATTACACCCAGAAAACCACAACATCCGCGCTCTGTGTCACACCCTGCTCTCCCACCACATCTTTGTACTCTTCGTACTCGCCTCTTCATTGTTCAGTAAAGACAAATGTCATAAAATATGGAATAAATTGAATGTTCATCATCATCATCATCATCATCATTTATTTGTATAGCGCTTTACGAACACACAAGGCAGTCCAAAGTGCTGAACAACACAGGTTAAAACAACTACCAATTTAAAAATACGATAAAATCATTACATACAATAAAATAAATAAGAAGGTGTCAGTTTCCTACAGAGTTAAAAGCCAGGGAATAAAAATAGGTTTTCAATCTGGACTTAAAGACCTGCACTGATGACGCTAGTCTAATTTGAAGGGGAAGGTTATTCCAGAGCATCGGAGCCACAATTGAAAAAGCTCAGTCTCCTCTGCATTTCAGCCGCGACTTAGGAACCGACAGCAACAGCTGCTCAGCTGAACGGAGTGAGCGAGGAGGAACATGTGGTTTCAGCAAATCAGATAAGTAAACAGGGGCCAGACCATTTAAAGATTTAAAAACCAATAAAAGGACTTTAAAACGAACCCTAAATTCAATGGGAAGCCAATGCAAAGAAGCCAGAACCAGAAAATGTTGAATCTGGACAGCTAAAGTATTTGGTGCAGATTGTTTTCATTTATACCACATCTACACCAGCTTGCTTAAATTAGCTGGATCGCAGCTTAAATACCTAAAAGGACTCATGAAACGTACATGTGTGCATTCCTCACATTGCAGTCCGTCACTTCATATCAGCTATGAAAGCTATGTGTCAGTTTCTCATGTGGGCTTTATTAGTGAAGTTTGTGGTAAAGTTTGTCAAGGTTCCTTTCTTCAGTTTTTTTTTTTTCTTCATTTCTTGTGTTTGACTGACACACATAATCGTGCAAAGTCACTTGTCCCGTTCCACCACATTAGCGTGATGAATTCCAGAGCGAGTCAGACAGGTATAACAAAAGTATTAGTCACTGAAGTTTCCCAAGTGTTTCCTTTATAGACTTTCTTGTGCGTCATAGGTCCACACATGTCACCTGCTTTCTCCTTGTAATTTCTTTGAAATCTGTACTTGTGGACACAAGCCAAGTTCATTTTAAATAATGATTAATTTTCAGTGTGAATAAAACCATTCAGCGTTTGACAAAAAACCCTCCAAAAATATGTATTTATAGCTACCACTCCTTTTGAGTGGGCTGTAAGTCGTAACTTATGATATTTTTATTAGTGTTTTGTGAATTATTAACTGCTGTTTTACAGATCAGTCATAAACTGTTATTAAACTAGGAAGGAAGGTTAGGAAATCTTCTCAAAAGTCCACCGTCCTATCATTCCTCTGTTGGATTGTTAATTTGAGGGTGGGTTTTGGAGGATTAGTATTATTGGTTATTATTGGATTATTGGTATATTGTTTTTTGTCTTTATAGTTGGATTAACAACCCACAGTAATCTCTTCCTGTTGTTTCCTCTCATTTTGAGATTATGGAGCACTGCACTCATTTTAAAGAGTGCATAGTTGCACACCCACACATATGTGTGCCATAAGAGTTAGGAAATAATTTAACTGCATCTCAGAAGTTGCTCACTTCCTGCATGAACAACTGTTGCATGCCAAAGTAAAAGTATAGTCAAGCAGATTCAGTCACATTTGAATCTGATATTATTTTAATGTATTTTTAATGAGTGGGCAGCGTGGTGGTGCAGTGATTAGCGCCGTGTTGATGCTAATTTCTCAAGTATGAAACTATCTGTGGAGTTTGCACGTTCTCTCCAGCTTGCTTCTGCAGTCCAAAGACAAAGATGTCCGATGAATTGGCTGTAGATGTAAAGCTACGCGTGAATAGCTGTCTGCCTCTTTGTGTTAGCCCAGCATCAGACCAGCAGCCTGTCCAATGACACCAGGAATATGCTCCAGCCTCCGCTGTGTCCCTAAGTAGGAGAAGATGTGTGGCATTTTTAATGGGAGAGAGGTCCTAATATTGCCTTTCTTAGCAAGCTTTGCAGATCACTCTGATTATCACCACGACCCTGTAATAACAACTTTTTGGTTGTCAAAAAAACCCCAAAAGCATCTTTGACTGGTCAGACAGTTGGAGCACTTATCTTGTGCAGGAGTACTTGCACCATTATCCATTTATTATTAGCTTATGGACCATATATAAATGGATTAACAAAACCCTGCAAAGGAGTTATTAAACATTGGTTACTACTCATGAGCTGTGTTTAAACAGTGATTTTTCTATAACATTTTTAAAATTCCAGTAGTTTCATGTGTGCTTTCATGTTCATCAGGTGGCATTTAACTTTTTCTCTTGAGTGTGTGACAAAATAAACGGAATAAACAGAAGTGTTTTTCGGTACAGTAGCTCAAAGAACAAAACCTGATCTTTCTTACCATAGACTCTGTTTCTCACTGTCAGCAGTTACACCACTCTGCAAGCTAAACAAAGTAAAAATGTTTAGGTACTTCTTAGGAAATCCTTTTTTTTTTTTTTTTTTTTCTATAGAAGTAGCACCGGATAAGCCAGTTTGGGTTGTCTCTGTGTGGCATGTCTTTATATATGATAAGTAAATGAGGAAGTTACTTTATCCGTCACGGTAAACAGACTCTCTCTTTCTCTGTAATGCTTTTACTTTCCAGTTCTTAGCTGCCTTTCCCCTTTCTTCGTCTTTTTGTCCTTAACGATCTCAGAAGCTGCAGACAGAGAAAGAGAAGATTAAAGATGGAGAGTAGGGCAGGAAAATAGGAATAAGGAGCAAAAGGATGTGGCTTCACAGAAAGATAAGGATTCCATAAAGAAAGACGGAGACAGAGAGATGATAGAGTTTGGGAGAGAAAAGTGATGAGGCAAGAATTGGAAACGGAGAACATAAAATGAAATAAAAGTTGTGACAGTGACAGACTGTAATGAGACCGTGGAGATGATATATGCATGTGAGACAGAGAGAAGCTGAAATAAGAGGACACATCATTAGCTAAAGTTTCTTAAAATCTACAGCCAAAGGAAGCATTTGAATTACTGCGATACTCAATATATTGCAAGAAAGTCATCTATTATATATAAATGTATCTTAGTGTGTATCATTATTATTCAGCTTTATTAATGTGGCAGTTTAGTGTATTAAATTTTCTTCTTCAGTGCTGGTTGGCTAACCTCTGTTCACTCCAAACTGGAGGTGTGATTATTAGCGCTTCAGACATGCTGGACTTGCAAAAACATGACAGCATCAGAGAGACAAGCCATCCAAAAACAAAACAACACTATTGTGGAAGTTTCTTTTCTTTTCTTTTCTTTTCTTTTCTTTTCTTTTCTTTTCTTTTCTTTTTCAAAAATAAACTGAATAGACTGTTTGTCACCTTAATTGTTACCCCTTGAGTCTCTTCCCAGTGTGTACACTCACATGTATGAAACATTTTCAGCATTTCTACAAGGACAAATTTGTGAACTTTGCACCGCTTACCCCCCCTTGGGCTGAGCGTTTAAATCTCATCTTCAAGATTATTTGCTGACGTTAATAAAAATGCTGGATAAAAATGTCAGACTCAGTGCTGTGGGGAGATTTGATGGCACACAGCACTGGAGCTGTAAAAGGTCATATTGTTCTGTGTGCGTGCGGTTTGTAAGAGATGAGATGAGGTTGCGGATGATTTCGTGCATTGTTGTGATCCTGAGGTTTGTTTTCTGTAGGAAATGTTTGTGGCTTGGAACATCTTGAATATCTTTATGCATAAATGGCAGTGGTGAGTTTTAATTTGTATTAAAAAAAAAGAAACTTTGAATGATGGGAGAATGGAAAAATACAAATGTTTAAACTACTTGATGGAAAAATGCACAACTCTGACTCAGTAACAGCTGAAAGTAATTTCATGTCTGGGGATGTTTGTATTGTTTTCTTTTAACTTTTTCTAAAAGGAAGATGAGTGATTGACCCCTCTTCGTTTCCCCCCGTAAATGGCGATATTTCACTACATCAAATTATTAGTAATATGTCAATGCACAGGTTAGTTTTAGCATCACACATCATATATCATTAATTTACAGTTTATAGGGATCCTTTTTTAAAAGGGACATGCTGTGCTTTTCTTTATATTCTGTCATATATATATATATAAAAGTTCAACATAATGAGGTGAGCATATTTGTAAGTAGTTCTTAGTAGTACCTACCTAGTGTTCCAAAAGATCAAGCTCAACTTTTTGGCTCTTTATATAAGAGCAGATAACCCTCATTGGACCATTTCTAGCACAAACTACAAACTACTACTGTTCAAATCTTGTGTTTGCGATGAGTTATGACAGCTTGTTTCATACAGATCAGCGGCCACACCAAGGTCCAGTAGAAGATATTTAACCCTTATAAAACTGAGCTGCAAGACATGGAAAGCAGCTGTAATAGAATCCTAATAATAAAAATAGGTATTTGGAAATTTTGGCGATAGGCCCATTTTAATCTGTCAAAATCTTAACACAGCGCAAAGGCATGTTTGTATTTGTTTGTAGAGTATCAACAGTTAAACAGTCCTGTTACCTGTTAAACTTTAGTTCTCTGGAAGTGAAATGCAGTGATGTGTAAATTATTTCCTGTTATTTTAACTTCAGTTTAAGCTGCAGTTGGTTACAGGATGTCTTCATAAGCACTGACACAAGGATTTATTTGCACAGTTAATTCCATTGTATCACGTGAGGTTTAAAAGTAACATTTCTGTCTTTTCACATTACACAGCTTAAACTTCACTGCTACCTAATGCATTTACAGTATGAAAAGAAATTGGACAAATTTTTGCTACAACTATCTAAAGTTTAGTTTTTAGAGCGATAGCTAAAGGTGCACTCTAATGTGGATGTAGTTTCAGAGTGAACGTGCGCTTAAAAGCCTCTATCTTCTACATAAAATATTATTTATATATGTTTTAAAGTGATAGTTAATTAATGTAGACTGTAAATAATAGTGGGCCAAGGACTGAGCTTTGTGGTACACCATTGTTTGTTAAAAGTAAATTGATCTCAGAAGATCAGCAATTCTACCATTTGTAAACTTCACATTTATTTTACAGTTAATGGCTTGTGTGTGATTTTCTGTACGGTTCAGTGTGTGTGTGTGTGTGTGTAAGCTCAGTATTAAAGGAATAAGTGAGCCCACTAACCAAGAGACATGGAAAGTGTGAGCAAAATGCTCTGAGTCGCCTCATAAAAATCAGATCTTTGCTGTGAGGTTACGTTCTCATGCATCTTTGGACTTCTTACACTAGCTCAGAAAGCAAATATGAACTTCTCTTTAGAACTGACCTGACTTTTGTGTGTTCAGGAACTCTGTTGGTTATAAGACCTGGCGGTTTTCTTTTGAAGAGTCCATATCTCCCAAGCCTGGAGGCAGCACATCAGGTCCTGAATGTGACCAAGGGCATGTTTATCCTTTTCTTTCACATTTACAAGGTTTTGCACAGAGAGTTCATCTCCCAAGGGGGCAAATTGTAAACATGGAGTTCTTATATAATATTATGAGGCAACATTCAACCGAAATGATCCAAATTTTCGTGCAGTTGTGCCATCCTCTCTGCAAGTCCTTTCACTTTGCAAAGGCACCAAAAAACAGGGACAGAATGAAATTTCCACTAGTCTGAAAAGGGTCGCCATGCTGGAAGCTGTCCAGACGTACACGAGAATATTTACCTACAAACCACAATTTTTTTTTTTTTTGCCAAATTTAGATCTGATATGTTTTTTTTTTGGTTTTTTATTGTGCCAATTCCCAGAACTTTTTTGATCATATCTTTTGCATTATCCATTGACACATCCAGAAAGCCCTGTGATTTTCCAACTACTGCAGCCAAGTCAACAACAACTGTAAAAAATATTTTCCAATTGTCTCCTAGTGACAGTAGTGTTGCGCTACCACTGTGCTTAGTAATCTCAGTGTAGTGTGAAAATGTCTTTCTCCTTCTACTCATGCTAACATGTTGTGAAAACCATAATTTAACTGTCTAACATGACAAATCCTGCTGACGCCCTCATAATTGTAATCGAACAGTGGGCTCGTTGCAGTTGATATAATACTGTGCAGATTTCTTTTAGGTGTTGACTGCTGCCTTTGACACAGCTTTTCAGTTAGAGGAAATGGTGAAAAGCAAATTCAGCACATTTCTCAGTCAGTGGTCAGTGAGATGTTCCCTGGTCACCAAATGGGGTTTTAACTTGACTGGCTGTAGCTGGAATCAACACACACGCAGGAGTCAAAAGTAAAAGTAACCCCTCATCTTTTTTCTGCAGAAAGGGAAATGAACATCAGCGTGTGGGAGACATTTCCCTCCGGGGGTACAGGGATAGGATGGGGAAATCGGCTGAAAACATTTCACTCGTTGTAAATAACCTCACGTCAACAGCCTCTCTTCCTTCCCTCCTGGACTTTTTTGATGCCCAGTACTTGCAGGGATTTCATCTGTCTGCACTGTTATGCACAATAATCATCTCCCTTCCTTTAATGCAAGTCAGTAAACACATTTTACCGCCTCTAGCCATTCATTTGTCCTTTACGATGCCCGTCTCTGTGAAGGACGGAGAGCGGGTAGCAGCTGCATCATTTTTGTCTGTTGTGTTTTGTAACCTCATCCTCTGTGTGTGGCAAGCAAAGGGGATAAACACCAGAGAGATTGTTTCCAGCAGGAAGTCTGCTGGTTTGTCCACTATCACTGATCAGCTACTCTGTTATTTTAGCAGAAAGAGGAGGCAGGATGACATCCGGCCTTATCAGTGCTGACGCATTTATTGTACGATAAAACTGCACTAAACACTGACGGGATCGGTCACATTGCAACAACAAAAAATATCACGACATCTGGTTAAAATTTAGCTTCTTGGTGAAAAAGTGAAATTCAGTCAAGCTTGATTAAAGTTAAGAAGAAATAATGGTGGGAAAAGGGGTAAACTGCAGGTTTACATGTTCCTAGCTGACACAATATATTTATGTCATCATCATCTGTAGGAGACAGTGAAAGCAGTTAGGTAGATACGCTGATGTGAGAGATGCATTGCTGATCCTCTAATGTACATTTACACACCATACTCCAATAAATCAACAGAACTGCTCTGTACTGTATATATAAACTTGCTGTGTTGTGTATCAAGCCTTGTTAATGACTATTTTCTGCACCATTCGCTCAAGAAGCAGTTGCAGAATGTCTGTTTGTATTGTATGCACATTTCCCAAAAGCAGTTTGCTGCAGATCAAGTTAACAATTTCTGACATTTTCACATTCCATATCACGTCAGCCCGTTTCATTGCTCAGCTGGTAATTAGTCAGCCCACGCCCAAAGCTGTTAATGTCTCTGTTTTGCTTCTGTAAAGAATTTAAGACTATCAGTTTGCTTGCACGAAAGCCGAACAATCTAAAAGAACGAGAAAAGCAGGTCAGTCATAGGTGATCTGTGAGATGTGGGATCCAGAGGCTGTGCAGTCGTAAGCACTTTCAGAATCAGAATTAAAAGAGCAGTAAAGTTGTGTTGGTTTTTAAATTTGGATTTATTTGCTTTATTTTTGTTTGTTTGCTTTTTTTTCCTGACCCGCAGCCATCTCCTTTCTCTCCTCCAGATTCAGCCGTACGATAAGATTGCCGCTCGAGGCCTGCCAGACAATGTGGCCAACAGCTTGAACAAACTGGTGGTGGTGAAGCTGAATGGAGGCCTGGGTACCAGCATGGGATGTAAGGGCCCCAAGAGCCTGATCAGTGTCCGTAACGAGAACACCTTCCTGGACCTCACTGTGCAGCAGATAGAGGTACAAAAGCGCTTGAAAAGCTCCACTCTAAAAGCCTTGATTGGAAGAAATTTTGTGAGACGTGTTTATATATCCCTCAAGCAACGAAGCTGCATTCATGGGTTAGTTAAACCAGTCACACAACACGGTTACAGTAATTTGTGGTCGTGCCACAGTCTCTTACAAACAGATTGTATGTAAGCTAATTGCCAATGTGAAACCTTTTAACAGCAAAGTGATAGAAGACTGAGGTTGTCTTACAATAAAAACTAATGTTTTTAGGTTGCCACTTTTCAAAATTCAGAGGAAAAAAGAACATCTAAAAGAACATTTTGTTTGTGGATGTGCAATATTTGATTTCTTTATTTGTTGTGCAGAAGCACTTAAAACACTGAGACTACTGAAATATCAAAATCTGAAGAAGATGAAGATGATGATAATAATTCCCACTAACAGCTGGTAAAATGTTAAAGTGACTTGAGTACATAAGATAAATTCATTGAAGATTTTTGTTAAATTTTAATTATTATTTTGTGAAGTGAAAATCTCACAGGAACACCCCTCATTGTAGTAATGCACTACTCTGCAGTATGTCAGCCCTGACACCGGTAACAATAGTGTTGCATAGAGAACAATGTGTATTCCTTGAAAGCCTGAAGTCAAACCTCAGTTGTGACTTACTTTCAGGCACAAGAACCTATTCATAGAACTTAATTTGATAATAAATGGTGGTTCAGTTGAGGCAGAAGGAACACTTTTGACACCACTGGTTATTTTAAAACTTTCTTACTAAAGTTGCAGATTCAGTCCATCAGTGTGGATAATTACTGAGAGCTCCTTCTTTCGTATGAAATTGTTAGTGTGGCTCAGATTTGGGAACAGCTGGGTGTTGCCTTCTGGTCTGCAGCCACACCAGCACTCATGATGTGGCTCAGACATCAGAGTAGACGGAGCAGGAAGTGATGTGTAGCCTGATGTAATACAAACATTTGCTCTGTGTAGTGAAGGTTTGTGTTGTCTTGATGTTTCTTACTTTACTATAGAGCACGGCAAAAAAATCAGATGATTCGTGGGGGTGGGGGTGGGTTTACCTCTGCCTTTTTCCAGTCTTACACGGCATGCGTATCATCCTCCAGAGACAAGCCTGACTTCATGCAGACATGTGCTTCTGTGAACCAGAGCTGAGGGGCTTCTGAAAGGGGTTCAGTGTGAAATCTGAGGGGAGTTACAGTGCTGGCGACTGACCGGGAAACGGAGATATCTGTGTGGGGGAGGAGAGGAGTTGGTGTGATTATTTGGATCTGATCCTACATTATTTCTGCAGCACTTTTAATCCTTCAGTTCATTTATGTTAATTTAAATAAACAGTAATCGCACATGTTCAAGCGGCCTTTCAGGGGGATGTAGGAAGAAAAGTTATTTTCTAAATGTGGTTTGGGTTAGTTGTGACTATTGTAAGGGAATCTATTGTGAGTAATATTAAAGTCTTTCATAGTGTTGTGTAACTGAGTTTAATTGGGAGCTGTACGTTACTGGAGTGTTTCAGTGTTTCATAACAGCCTCCAGGGACACTCCTCTTCTCCCAGCACACTGCTCTCTGTGTCAGAGGCACTGCTCTCCATTTTCTGCTCAGTCTGGTCAGATTACTTGCTGACTGAATCAACCTATTGAGAAAGGGGAAAAATGGATACCACACACACAGACCCCCTTGAACAGGCCCTCCTGCAGGAGAACGCACCTCTCAACCACCCCGCTGAATCATGCATGTTTAATTTAGAGCTGAAGCATGTACCCTCTCACTGAGAGCGGACGTAACAAGGTCGGACAAAGCTCCGACTCAGGCGCCGCCTGGCTGCTGAAGATTTACAGCTTTCACCTGAGTGCCTCCCTCAATAGCAGATCTGTTAAGTTAGGCAAGTTCAGTTAAAGATGTGTGAAAGAGGGTAAACCTGTAAACTGCCTGGGCCAGGTCTCTTTTCTAAAAGACATCCTGGTAAAATAAAGGTTATAATAATGCAGTTTCACAACAATTAGGGCTTTGTTAACAGATACACACATGATCAACATATCTACAGCAGCTCTGGAAGTAGAGTGGGTCATCCACTAATTGGAAGACCATCAAGAAAAGCTTCTTTGCTACAGTAACAACAGACTCTCACTGCTAGTACCACAACGCTTGGCTCATATGGGTCATATTTCGAGTGTTGATTGGCCCTCTGTGGTTGTCCTGCACCTGTCCCCAATCTCTATTGCTTTGAGGATTCACTGGAGACAGTGTCTAATACATGTCTCCAAACAAGGACCACAGAGGTCTTTGCAACTGAAACTTGTATGTAGTCCTTTTGATGTATAACCAAAAAAATATCAGGAGAAATTATCATTATGGAGCAGCTGGTTTATTTATTTATTTTTGTTCATAAGCAAAAGTTCCCTGCAGAGACGTGAATGTTTTCTGTTACTTATTTAATATCTTTGTTGGCCTGTTGGTCAGATAAAAAGTGATGGGTTTTTAAAAAATATATAAATTTATGGCTATTTGAAGCACAAGGTAAATAGAGGAATTCACAAAAGCATTATCAGATTAACCAGTGTGGCCCCTGATATTTGCCACACTAAACAAATAAGTGGAGATTTATTATTTGCTCACAGAAATCTGGTTCCAGACGTAGTTGATAAAAACCATGATGTAATTTAAATTTTACATAAAACACTGCATATAAAGAAAACGTTAAATTAAAAGATTGGGATGAGTTTAATGAGAATACTGTTGTACCCAGCTGTTGAATCAATTTCAATTCATTTTCCTGAAGATTTTTATAAATATGTAGATGGATGCATTAGTTAGAAACAGAACCCACTGTTTCCATGAACGCACTGACAAAATACTGAAAAGAAAATCACTCTGTGTGTGATTAGTATGAAGGGCACATCATTTAAAAGTGTCTGAAAGTTAAACACATCTATTTAACTCAGAAACAAGACATCTCCATGGGTTACAAGCTGTGTACAAGTTCATGACCAGCCAACACCCATCCTGGTTAATAAATGGAAATATGACGTTCTCACTTTAGCTCAGAAAAGCCCACTCATTCTTTGTGTCTGTAACGGGCAATAAATTCGATGACTCGCGTCATCTTAGCCCCACTTATTCACAGCCCGCGCCTCATCCTCCGCCTCCTCTGCTCACTTTAATTTTCTCTTATCGCAGTAAAGAAACTGCTTCCCATTCTCCTCAGGTGTAATTTACCTTCTTTGTATTCATTCAAATCGCACAGTCAAGGTACAGAAATATTGTTTGAAAACTAAGGCCAGTTTTCCTTTTGTCTTATGATGATCTGAAAATTAATATGTTTTTGCAATGTTGAATTTTACAAATTCTAAATGTCACAACAGTTTAATTTCTATTTAAACACAGACTTGAAAACACAGTGATGAAAAAGTTTTATATGCAGTTAAATTCCAAGTAATTTGCATACAAAGTTCTCAAATCCAGACTTGTAAACAAAGAGATACGCTGTTTTAGGATTGGGTGATCTTTCCTTTAAGCCTGTTGCTCTGTGCACCTCTTGACCACTTCCAGGTGTTGTCCTACATTTGGTGTGATCCCTGTTCTGGCCACTTGCAAATGCATCAGAACCTCAAACATGTGCAAAGATTGATCATAAAGTTTTGTGTAAAACTGTTTTAACTTTCATGTTGTTACTGAAGCATCTACAACATCTAAGAGAGGGTTGTACCAGCAAGCGCACGCTCACCATGCCTTTAAAAGTCAGAGGGAGAAGTGTCCTTTGGTCAATCACCACCACAGTGGTCACTTTCACCAAATTTGGCTCCCTGCTTCTTTGTTTCTCTGTCAAAAATAGAATTAAAGTTAGAGTTAATACACAGTGGAGGAGATTTAGAGGTGGTCTTCCATCATCCAAAACAGCAGCTGCCCTGGAAGTGGTCCAGAGATGTTCGGGGAGATGACCTGAAAGGCCAGATTGGCCAAATTTACATCAGGCATGGTTTATGCTTTTTGTGGGCATAAGCGTGCTTCAGTCCACATGTCCTTGTTCAAGGAACTGACCCCCTAAGCGCATACAGCTTATAGTGCAGAAGTGGTTCAGAGTAGAAATGTTATGTAAATGCCAGCACAGTTACCTTTTATTTAACATAGCCCTAAAAAATGAGGGCAAAAATAAGAAAATTCATACCTGCACACACACACTCTGTTTGCATGTTTCGTTATGTTATGGATACTTTCCATAAATGTACACGTACACAGTGCGGAAGTGTGGCGTAGAGATTTACATTTATTTGTCTATGTTGTTTCCTTCCTCATCAAAATGTCATCCGTATCAGATGAGGTCACATTACTTGCACAAGAGCACAAAGTTGTTTGGTTGTTGATGAGATAAACAGCTCAAACTGACCATCAGGTTCTGCAAAAATGCTTTGATTGTTTCATTGCCTTCACGAAAGTCCTCCTTCAGACCCATTATTAGCTCTCCAGTCAGCCGGTTTTGGTGAATCCAAAAAATATTTATTCATTTCCACCAATTTTACTGAATTAAAAGGCATATTTACTATGTGAAATGGTCCTTGACAGTTAGCATTATCTCTGATTTTAACACTGTTAGCCCCTTACACTGTTAAGGAGCACTTTGATGACTGTCTACTGCCTACTTCTCTATTCTTTATTGAATAAATAAGGATAAATGGATACATGCATTTATATACTTTGTTTTTTCACCCTACAGCACCTGAACAAGACTTACAACACAGACGTCCCCCTGGTCCTCATGAACTCTTTCAACACAGATGAAGACACAAAGAAAATCCTGCAGAAGTACACACACCACCGGGTCAAGATACACACCTTTAACCAAAGCAGGTGAGGGAGCACGATCGTAAAACAATGTCCTGTTGAGTAACAGTGAGCCCAGCAAACACTCCCTGACACAGTCAGATATACTGTATATGAAACAGTACCAAGAGGAATCTGAGGAAATTTTTCTGTCAAATATTGAAGGAAAGATGAATTGTGTAAGACAAATACACAGAAATCTAAATATATTTTAAAAAGTTAGCAGTATTGAATCTCCTGAATGAACTCATTTCCCCCTAAAATGAACTCCTCCGTGACGCTCCTGCTTCTGAGCTCAGACTGTCAAGAATAGACAGGAGGTGTCATGCAATGTATGGAAAAGGCTTTTAATATTTAACGCCCTGGTGTCTCCGGTTTGTCAGTCGAGTGGAACTTGCTTTTTACCATTTCGCTTGAATTATTTAAAGCTTGCATTTTCCGCGTGCCTCAAGGAGTGTACTACAAAGCACTTGGGGACGGAAGCTGGAGGATTTAATGTCAGCAGAGAAAAAGTGGTTGAATGGTTTAAATGTCAATCAACAGGAGAACAAAGGGAAGTCTGTGGCCGAGGCCGTGACAGTAATTCATAAAAAGCGAATTAAATTCAGCTTCAGAGTCGCGTTATCTGGTGTTCCACTTAATGAAGGGAAAAAACTGTTTGCTTTATATACCCAACAAACCCAGAACTTTTTATAGTATCTTAAATAAAGCTTTGGGCATCAAATGAGGAGTAGAATACATAGACTTGAGCATGGAATCCTCCTGATGGCCCAGCTGATACTGTTTTAGATGTTAGCCCGCATATAGTAGCTGCTTCCTCTAAGAACTGCTTTGCAGCTCACCTCTATCCCAGTTCCTCTACTTATACTGTATTTAACTGAATCCATGTCATGTTCACTGGCACTGATGCCAGCTTGGTTCTGTGCTGGGGTCTCGCTGCTTATTACCTTGCCTCCACCTTTCCATGAATGCATTTGGAAGGGTGGAGCAGGGGCATATACTGCCAAGTGTAAATGGTTGAAAAAGAAAGTAAGTTTCCTTTTGACTATTATGGTCTTGAAGTGCACTGAAGGGTCTGTTCCTGCAGAGAGCTGGAAAATCAGGTTTGCTCTAAATGCATACCTTGAGACGTACAGCTAGCCTGTTCTGCCACTTGTGTTAAAGCTAATGCATTCTCAGAAATGTGCAGTGCATACTAACATACCCACATTCACCATGCAATAGTAACTCATTAGCTTGGATACAAGTAACAAATAACACATTTTAGATCAATGTTTAGCACTGTTGCCCTGCAACAAGAAGGTCCAGGGTACAGATCTGGGTAGAGCCCTTCAGTGCGGAGTTTCTGTGTTCTCCCACAGAAACTCCGCACTATGGCTTTTTCCAGGAGCTCCGGTTTTTCAGGTTTCTCCTGAGACTGGAAAACCTGCCAGGTTAGTGCTGCCCGTGTCAGCCTGGAAAAGAGATTCTTTACCTCAAGAGTTTCACTTTCAGGTACAATGAGGTCTCCTCATGTTTGATAAAACTCAAATTGGTAAGAGTGATAAACAGTTTGAATTCTGTTTTCTTGCAGTTGCATTGCACTATCTGTATAAAATCAAGCACCCAGCCATGCAGGCTGTCTTTAGAAATATTGGTAATTCTAAAGAATTAATTGAATGCGAGCATGTTGCTGTAACAGGATGCCTTTGTTGCGACAAGTCAGTTGTGAAATTTCTTACCTCCTAGATATTTCACAATCAACTGTTGGTGTTGTAAGTGGCATTATTGCAAAGTGGGCAAGTTTAGGAACAGCAGCAACTCAGTGGCAGACCGCATAAAGTTATGGCACACATGTGAAAGTCACAGCTGAATGAATAACTGAGTTCCAGATCTCCTCTGGCATTAACATCAGCTCAGAAACCATGTGTCAGATTCATGGCATGCATAGGTATTTTATCCATATAGGGCATGTAATTCACTTACTTTGAAGTGAAACTGAATTCTTAAAAAAAAAAATCTGTCAACTTCCCCAAAGCAGTAGAGATTTTAACTGTGTGCTGGTCCATGGTTTACTTTACTTTTACTAAAGCTCCTATTAAGCCTTAAAATAATAACTGGGTGGCCCTTTGAACAATGCTCTAGGTTTTTCTTTCCATGATCATTCCTTCTTCAGTGTCTTCAAGAAGACAAAATCAGCTGTCATGTAAACATTGGATTTCACAGATGTAGTTTCCTAGACAGTGCGAGTACCTCTTGAATGTCTGGTTTAATCGTGCCTGTGCACCAGAAACCAGAGAAGTCGTCAAGCCGATGTAAAAATGCAGTTTAAGTTTCAAATTTCCTTCTCTTTAGCTACATAACAAATTTATTCTGGGTGGTAAACCCATAAACTTTCATCATATCCCTCAGGAGAGAAGTCAGAAAAGACAAACTCCCAGATGAGATCATTGAATACATCAAGTGACTTCTTTGTTTCACTTCTTTCTTTGTCCGTGTCTTTGTTCCCTGAAAGACACTTCCCTCTGAGGCACCAAAAGTCCAAGAAAGGAGGAACATTTTTTGTGGAAGTAATACAATCTTCCCAGATTTGGTTTTAAGATGACATGAAACCTTTGAAGTGTGTGAACTTTCATTAGAAAGTCTTATCATAAACATCTTCCCAGAACAGTCAGATAGAATTAATCTTCCATTAAAAGGACCGTGGTACCCCGGCCCCGCAGCTCGTCTCACCTGACCAGCTCTCATCTGCTCTCACAAGCTTCCTCAAAGTGCTAAAAACACAAGCGGTTCACCGGGCTCCTCACCCTGAGGTTTGTTAACTCAACCTGACTCAGATCCTTGGTACAAGCCCTTTGATCAGTTTAATGCACACAGCCATCATGGCTTGGACTCTTTCTCTGCCTTCTTGGAAAAAGCTAAAAAGTTTGCTTGTCGAGTGAGCAGTTTGAAGTCCAGGCAGTGATATGAAAAGGAGAAATTTAGATGGCACTTGGCGTGCTGGCTTGGTGCAGAGTTTCCGAGGATTTACGTCAAATGTGGAGCAAAAATGATTTCACACTTTTTGTTTTCTCTTTGTGGTGTTTGTCTGCTTAACAGTCTGAGATTCACAGCTCTGCAGCTCTACAGATAAATGAGTCAACAAGCTGTTTTTTTCCCTTCCATACATATTATGAGTTACATAAGGAGATAGACTTTAACCACATCAACAGAAGACAAAGATGTGCTTTATATAAAGTCATAAAAATAAATGAATCTGTTATTGAAAGTTCAACAACACACGTGCTCTGCCCTTAAAATCCAAAAACTTTTCTGATTTTTCTCCTGTTGAAGGACATTTTCTTGTGCACCTCTGAAACACTTCCAAGAATGCTTCTATTTTTAGATCTATCCCTACGGGGTCCTCTTCTGACTCCCTGCGTGTGTGCAATATGTGCTGGATCTACTCCAGTGTGTCAAAATGATAGCTGTTAACTGGAATTTGATTTTAAGGTATAAAACAACGTTACACGAAGCCAGTAGCACATATATGACACCAAGATGTTAGAGATATCTACATTGACGGTCTTACTTTGGGGTCATTGTATTGTGTCTCGTACATCCTTCTGCATCTTTTAATCCTTATTTCTTTGATATTTGTACACAGTTTGGTCTAGAACATGAGGGCCGGGGGCCATAATTGGCCTGTCAAGGACTCCAATCCAACCCACTGGATGGGATTGGAAAAAAATGAAGGACGATGAAAAAACTGAACCTGAACTGGTCGTAAAAATAACGCCGGATCTTATCGTGAACTCTTTTTCTTCATCCAGGTACCCTCGTGTCAACAAAGAGTCTCTCCTTCCCGTGTCCACAAACTTGAGCATGAACGGGCAAAACGCAGAGGGTTGGTACCCTCCCGGTCACGGCGACATTTACGCCAGCTTCTACAACTCGGGTCTGTTGGATCAGCTGATTGAGCAGGGCAAAGAGTACATCTTCGTGTCCAACATCGACAATCTGGGAGCCACCGTCGACCTCCACATCCTGCACCACCTGGTCAGCCAGCCTAACGGCAAACGCTGCGAGTTCGTCATGGAGGTGACAGATAAGACCCGCGCTGACGTGAAGGTATGATTAAGGTTATTGTGGATGTGAAATTCTGATTTATCCCCGTTGCATTAACAAGGACATAAAACATTTTTGTGGTCATTTAACCAAAGTCAAGAAGTTTTTGTGGTTTCTTACTTCCCTCTGTTAGCATTCAGCCCTGACATCATTTCTGTCTCTAATGTTTCTACTCCTGTCTCAGTACAATGAATGTGAATGGAATTTGTACCCCCTACTTTTCACTGAAAAAGAAATTACCCCAAACTCGAACAGCTTCATGCCCACAAAGTAGCACAGGTTTTTTTTTTTTTAGTATTTAAGTGAACAGAACCTTTAAATTTTCTGTGGTTAAATGTTTGTAATCTTAGTATTATTAAGACCAATATATGTGTCTGAATTAGTTGTAGTTATTAATAACCTTGCGAACTTTCACTGTAACTAGTTTACACGTTGGAGGTTTGCATTTCCTGTAGGTGGTTATTGGCTGGCATTTCAGTGTAACCATTATTTTTTGCAAACCTAACAAACCTGCTTAATCTCTCAGGTCAGTGAGTGTGCTGTAAAAATGCTGCTTGTGGTTTCCAGGGAGGCACGCTGATCCAGTATGAAGGGAAGCTGCGCCTGTTGGAGATCGCCCAGGTGCCCAAAACGCACGTGGACGAATTCAAATCAGTTTCAAAGTTCAAAATCTTCAACACCAACAACCTGTGGATCTCTCTACCTGCTATCAAGAGGCTGCAGGAGCAGAATGCAATGGACATGGAGATCATAGTCAACCCCAAGGTGAGTGAAGAGGAGCCAAACATAAGGCACATGGCTTACTGCATGTGCAGCTTAGACTAATTCAGCATTCAGTGAAAGTAAAAGTTAAAAATGAATAATCTCTGTAATAATCTTTGTAACCTGCTTTGCATTCTGTATGGGACTCTCCCACATATCTATGATACAGTGACATATTTCACATGTTTAATATCCTGCAGATACTTTCACAAACCTTACACTGACCTCATTGTTCAAAACTGTGTTTAATATGAGCTTCCGCCACTGCAACAGTGTGCAGATGACAGAAAATGAAAGCATTTTTCTTGCTTTAATATTCTCTGTCGATTTGAGATGAGTTGAGGATAATTAGCAAAGGATTTGGTCCTCATTCAGAGGTAATAATTCACCCACCAGCAGCAGCTGCGACACAACTGGGACTCATACCTCAGGTGATTTAAGGCACTTTAAAAGCTTTGCTGCATTTTAGATTGATTTTTCTCTCCTTGGAAGATTTTTAGAATCTGTTCTCTCCGTAACAAACAAACATAAATGTTCTTAGAGAACAGAGGGAACAAAAACAGTTCTTTTATTATCAAATTAAGGTATCAGTTTAACCAGGAACTGTTGATTAATTAGCGGTTCTTTGAATAGTGCAGATGATAAGTAAACTTGAGTTGTTTCCCTTGTGTCACTTCTCAGTTTGTACATCCTTGATTCCTTTCATTCCCATACACTGCTATAATGTGACCTCATCGCTCTCCCAGCAAGCCTGCTCTTGTCACCACATGCGTTTTAGAAATCATTATATCCTTTAAGAGCCACACTGAGATTAATTTCGGGTGAAAGGCAGGAGAAGATGGAAGTTAAAACTGGGAGAAATGAGAAGAGCCCACTGATTTCATGTTAACGTTACACATTTCACTGTTTACATCCCCAAAGAGTCCAAACTGGGATTTATTTGTGGCTCACACTACACTGACAAGTGCAGTTAAAGGAAAACTAACTAACCGAATTCTGCTTAGCCTGTTTCTCCTCCATGCTTCACTTTAAATAAATTGCAAAGGGCATCAAAGAGAAATGAGTGATAAATCTTCTCGTTCGAGCCCTCTGGAAATTTCAAAGAGGGTTCACACGAGGACGGCTGAGTGTGCAGAAGAAACTGTTCAGTTTCAGTGACCAGCCAACCTCCCAGAATATCATCATCTGTCCGGTTTAACCATGTAAAGTGGAGCAGGGACAGGACTGCTCTTCCCCCACACAGAGCATCACTCATGAATAAATCATATCTAACAAAAACGCTTGCTGAGAACACCCATATTTTAAAGCTTCTCTCTTCTCCGCTTCATGTTTCTGCCATCCTGCACAGCTTCATTCCCACATGTCACATGACAGTTTTCCACACAAAACAATCCAGTATTCCGGTCACCTGGTAGCTCATCTGCCCAGCTTGGACTAAAGTTTCAGCTGCATGTGAACATTCTGAGCTTGTTCTTCCTCCTCTTACACACATGTATTGCTGTGGACTTGGAAAAACATCCGGCATCCACCTATCCTAATTTGGATAACCTTATGTCCTTTTTTTTTTGCTACAAGTTCCTCTCTTCCAACTTCCTGTGTGGGATGCAGCCCCCTGGTGGGCAGTCAAAGTACTGCAGTTGGGCTGCAAAACATAATTTATAGTAAACTTTCTTTTTCATTTTTTAAATTGCTGATATATCTGTATTATTTTTAATAATTCTCAGATATATATTTATAATCCAGGTCATCAATCAGGTGCCACAGAATCAGCCTTAAAAAACTGCCAAAAGATCAAAATTAATAATTTAAAAGAAGCACTTCATGTTAGGCTCATGTGTTGAGGAGAGGAGGCTGCAGACGAGTCACTCGGCGTCTACTGGGGAGACGCTCATACATTATCTTTAGATGGCCTTGACCAACGTGAATGCATTCTCAATACTGTTAGCATAATTATAACTTAACTGTAACTTCAACCCAAAAAATAACTCTTACACCCTGATCAGGTGTTTGAAGGGAGCCAGGCCGGCGTAAAAACAGAGGTGTCAAAGTCAGTTTAGTTTATCGGTCAACTTCAGACAAATCTGATCCGAAGAAACCCCCTGGCTAACAAAACATACAGTACTAAGCAAAAGTCTTCTTTTCTTTTTTACATTACACTGTGGTGTAATGTTTTTTTGTTTTTGTTTTTAAAAAGTGGTTTGAAGCAATAGTTCTTCTGGGTTTCTAAAGGTCTTTCAAAACTTCGGTGAGCATGGGCTGCTTTTTCACTCACTTTCTGTCCCGTTCTTGTGCCTGAACATTTATAGATGGATGTTTTTGTTTGTTTACTTACTTAACTCTGAAATATGAATCATTCAAGCACCTAACTTAAGAGATGAAGCAGTGTTATCTATGCACAACAGGCAATTTAGCAATAAACCAATTTTCAATTCTATCTTTAGCCCTTTTGTTACTAGCAGCATTGTCGTAAAAACACATTTTTGTTTGTTAAGTTGAATTTACAAAAATTGCCGTACACAAGCGTTTGACACGCACAAAATGGTGAATATTCCTCAATAGCTATTGGCCAAAAACTGCAGAGAGTCTTTAAATGTGGGGGAACTGAACAAGTGGACTAAATGACAGCAGACGAACAGTATCTGAAAATCTTGTTCTTGAGAAATGGGAAAGACCGAGCAAAGGCCTGAGAGGACCTCAGAGATGCATCTGGCCCTTCTTAGATTCTTAGATGATTGGATTTGTAGCTTATATTTGGCCTCTTTTGACAACACCAACACAATAACAGGGGTTCCTCCCTTGTTCAGTGAGGTTTGCACAGGTCATGTTAAGTCAGAAGAAAAAAGGAACACTTGACTGATGAAGCACAAATAAAATGTTTGAGTAAATGCTTAATCAGTGAATTTAATCTTGTACCTAATTTGCCCAAATGTGACTTATTTAGCACATATTTTTGTCCTTTATTGCCCTCCAGAGTCCTTGTTGAGAGAGCAATCCTGATTTAAAGCAGCACAGCAAACAAATGTAACATGCTGTGACTTTGTGTTATTTCGGTCGTGCTCACTCACTGGCACTGCGGGCCTCTGCCCCCCCGATGGGGAAGCATCGCCTCAGGCCGTCCAAAACTGCAGCCAGTGTAATAAATTCACAGCTGAACCGCAGCCTCCTCCCTGATCATTGCTGTCTTGGCCTGATAGGTACAGATAAAATTTTCCACTCCTCATGTGCAGGATTGCAAGTGTTATGCAAACTGAACATAACTGTGCAGGAGCTGTGTGGTTTTACATAAGTGTAGGTCTCATTTAGATAAGAGTACAGCACTAAAACCACTCAGTTAGAGGGTTCAGTTTCAGTTAGAGGCCTATGCATGGTAGAACTGTGCGCTGTTGTGGTTTAGAGGCGCTTAAGATAAAATTAATATCCACTAATTAGGATTCAACACAAAGTACAGATCATCTGAAGGGTAACATTATTAGTTGTACAGGTAGAGTATTAGTAATGGAAAATAACAAAATAAGTCATGGAAGGAGATATCCTGCAGTCACCACTGACACTGACATCTGGACCGCCATTGGCTTAAATCGTTGTTCGACTCTTGTTTATTTAATTTAGGTGAAGAAGCTTCTCTGTTGGGAGCTGCTGCATAATTTAAATGTAGTTTTATAGTAAAGACTGTACAGTTAGGTGCACAAACATGCACTTTTGTTTTTATTAAAAAAACATGTTGGGTAGGGAACAACGTGATTCAGACTTTGTGGTGTTTGACGCTAAGCTGTGCTCAGTCTCATTTTTCTTCACATTGTTGGAAATAAGCAGGAAAAGAAAAACAGCTAACGTGTCCTCTCCCCTCTCCTGTTCATCAGACGCTCGACGGCGGGCAGAATGTCATCCAGCTGGAGACTGCGGTGGGTGCGGCCATCAAATGCTTTGACAATGCCCTGGGAATAAACGTTCCCCGCAGCCGCTTCCTGCCGGTCAAGACTACGTCGGACCTGCTCCTGGTCATGTCCAACCTGTACAGCCTGGAGGCCGGCTCGCTCACCATGAGCCCCAAGAGAGAGTTCCCGACAACGCCGCACGTCAAACTGGGCAGCTCCTTTACCAAGGTAATCATACCAGCTGTGGAAACATCGGAACATCTGTCACTGGGTGTGCAGCCTGTTGATGGCTGTGATGATTTTAGTGCCGAATTTTTTCAAAGCCACTGATTAAATGTTGATTCAATACTTAAATCTTTTTCTTTCTTTTTTTAAAGTTGGACAAAAGAGTAGAGATTTCTTATGACCATTGTGATGTTAAATGGGATGTTAGTAAAACATAAATTATTTCAAGAAGGTTTCTGAGCAATCTCCTGATCCTCAGAGGTTACACCACTGATGCCCCCAAATTTCCAGATCTCAGTATTTAGTCAGTAATTTAGGATCCGTGGGGTTGAAAAGCTCACATACAGGTGACTGACTTTCCTCTGTGTCTGCACTCAGGTTCAGGAATACTTGATCCGCTTCGAGAGCATTCCCGACATGCTGGAGCTCGACCATCTGACGGTGTCCGGAGACGTCACCTTTGGGAAAAATGTGTCGCTTAAGGTGAATGTCTGCAGTCAGATTTGGTTTTTAAGAGGAGGAAACCTTGTTTTCTTTTGTTCCATAATGCCAGCATGTGAGCTACAGTTGTTTTCATGGCCACTAAACATCTTAAAGCTATTTCATTTGCAGTCTGAATATAACAATGCCTGTTCTGTTGAGCGTAAAACCCAGAAAGTTTGCCGACAGTAAAAGAAACTTGTGTTTTAGTAATGTGGTGGAGATGAAGTGCAGAGAGAACTGAAGACATTAATTTCAGACTTTGAACCTGCGTGCTTCTGTTTTTGATTTACGGCTTTAATTAAATTCAGTCCTGTCATCATTTCTGTCTCTACAGGGCACCGTCATCATCATCGCCAACCACGGAGATCGGATCGATATTCCGGCCGGCTCCATGCTGGAAAACAAAATCGTATCCGGCAACCTCCGCATCCTGGACCACTGAGGCCTTCTTCACCCTCATCTTGTGACGTAGTCCCCCGTAATCCCTGTCATGTGACCCATTTGACATGTTGACCCGACACCAAAAGATTGTGAGAGGATATGACTTTTTCCCCTGGAGGCTGAGTGTGATTGCATGTGCAGTGCTACCCTGCAGTCTCAGCATTAAGAAGCAGTTCGCCTGCTTTGATGGTTGGAAGTAGCTGGGATATACTGCCCTCTGCAGGCTGTTCATCACATAACCTTAAAAAGTATTACTAATGAACTAGTCTTAGCGATCACTTTAAACACTTTTATCCAGATTAGAGAGGAAACTACTCACCGTTTGTTTTCTTCTTCTACTATATTGATTTTGACTTTAGTTGGCCAGAAAATAAAAAATAATATATTCTAAATAGGTAGGGATAATATACTGATGTACTCACATATTATTAGGGACACTAGTGGGAGTACAGTTTGGAGAACAAATTAGATTTGGGGTTTTTTGCACTGCTAATGCAATCACAAAGATGAAGTCATGGGCGTCATGGGAAGGTTTTGACCTCTTATTTCAAGCACAAAGACGTCTCTGCTGGACTCGATATGGTTTCGCAATTTAGCTGCAGCAAAACACACCGAGTTATGTAATGCAAACCCAGCACAGGGTCCTGATTTATCACTGAATTCAACAATACAACAGGAAAAGATGTCTAGCAGTGCAGAAAGGACTTACTGGTAAATCAGATTTATTATAAACCCAAGTGGAAATGCAGCTCTTAGCACTGGTTTGGCGTGTCAGCAGTTTATTCCACAAACTTGCCCTCAGTCTACCCTCAAATGTAGCAGGTAACGGAGACAAAGTGGATACAAGCACCAAAAACGTTTGGATAGAGAAGTCAGTTGAATTCTCAACTTCACAGCTTAAAAGCTTCTTCAGAACTTGTCTCATTTCTAACAAACATATTTTATAATTAAACATTACAACACTGGTGTTTATGATAGTATACAAACACTGAGGGTACTTTTAAGGTTTTCTGATATTTTATAGAGAGAGAAAAAGATTCTCTGCATTCATTTTCCAACAGAAACAGAACATTTGGTCTGATTTAGCGACTCTTATGCGTCCAAATTACCAGCACCATTAAAGAAAAGGTACTGTGGTTTATACAGCTGTGTCTGAACATTTAACTGTCTGCCTGCATTCATCCAGTGAGAATGAATTTACACTTCATGTATTTTACAACAGTGAAAGCTCCTTTTACCCTCGGTGCACACCCATCCTGTCCATCCTGCAACCTTGTGCTCCTGTTAGTGAATTATTCTGAATCAAAAGTTTATAAATGACACAAAGAAGACTTCTAAATAGGTAGGGATATAGGCTCAGTGGACTCGGTGTAATTTGACACTAAGATCATTTAAAATCGTCAAGTCTAGATGACTTCATCTGGCAGGCCTTTTGAAAATGAGCTTTTAAATGGATAATTGACTTTACCACAAAAGACTTTGGTACTTGTATCCACTTGTGAAACGTGTCCCAGGAGTACTAATTCGTCTGCTGCACTATGAGGATGGACCGACCTCTGTAGTACCATCTGCTCAGCTGTGACGCCGCAGAGAGTGCTGAGAGCATTGTTAATGGAGGCGAAGCTGCTCTGCTGCAGAAACTGAATGATATAATTTCTAAATAACGCCTTTATGCCTCATGTTCAGTAAAAAACCCCAAAAAGAAACCGTATAAAGCTTTTTCATCTCGGCACATTTTTTGTCCAGAATGCTCTGAGATTGTCTGATGTTATCGGATCAACTGATTGAAACGATCAGTAACATCAATATAACCAGCTCTCCAGTTTATATAGTATTGATGTAGCTGGCACAGACTTCTCACTGACTTTAACTGCATTACCAACCACAAGTCAGTCTTTGCATGTGTGTAAAAACACTCAATAGAATGACTGGAAACATGAGAATAAATGGCAAAGGCGACGGATCGTTACGCATGTGGCTCAAGTGAAGCTTGGCTTTCATTAGTTTCAGGTTTCAGTAGTGTCATATCACCGTACCCTCTCAGTTTATTGGCTTCAAAGGATGAAGACCCAAAGATATCACATTTCGAGCTGCGTTCAGATGGAAATGTGACTTTTAAGTCTCTCCTGCTGATTTTTCACTACGAGCCGCATCTAAAACGCGCGAGTCGTCATTAGATCTGTTGTTAGCATGAAGCTTAAACAGCTGAATTAGTGGAGCCCCGAAGCCCGCAGCGACGTCTGTGCTGAGAAATAATTGGGTAATTTTCTTCAGAAATATGAAAACTGTGACAGAACATACTTCCACTGCATAGAGTCACAGCTCTAGTTTTTGGCTCACCCGAGCTTCTGACGCCTGTTCTCGTTCATGATGAATGTGAGGATCCAGGTACCAATACTGCGATATGAGATTTTCTGGGACGGGATGTAATTTTAAAGCGAAGGCCTTTATTCGTCTCTGTGTGGAGTAGCTGACGAGAACATCACATTGTTGTGTATTATTTTTTTCCTTTGTATCCGGTTTGTTTTCACCTTCATGTCGTGTGAAACCTCAGCGTTTCTCCTGTTTCTCTGCCCGTCCCATCACTCAGCATTATTCCTTCAAAGACACGAGGTGCGTGTTTTCTGCAGTGTTGGGGCACACACACATACACATATACATATACATATACATATACATATGTACATGTACACAAAGTTTCAATGTGAGTATACTCACATGTGAGTCCGATGTGAGTCCGACCCATGCGGACCGAGAGCCCGAAAGCAATAAGTGTTGATCTATGACAGCGACGAGGTCTCAGCCCAGACCGCTTCTGCCTCCTCAGAGGTGAATAAAGTGCAATATGAAATACCGAATGTGTGTACTGTGTCATCTGTCCATCAGTCAACTCTTGAGAGATGTCGGCACAACATTTATGAATGTTTCTGGAAGGCCCACCTGGTGGCCTCTGAGTGTAAGAGCACCAGAAATCATGTGTGTGGAGCAGTCAGGGTATTAATTAATAGTTCATGAACTCAACTCATAAAAAAAAAAAGCAAAATGTGCAGAAGCAGCTGGTTGACTTTGTCTAAAATCTCTGTATTTAAGAGATACCAACTGACCCTGAACTAGGAACTAGGGTTGGACTGTCTTCTTCCGGCTGTTCCCTTTAGAGGTCGCCACAGCAAATCATCTGCCTCCATCTCACCCTATCCCAGCATCCTCTTCTGTCATACCAACACTCTTCATGTAATCCTTCACTACATCCATAAACCTTTTCTGGGGTCTCCCTCTTTCTTCCTGTCTACCAGCTTCAGTATTAGTTTGTCCAACATGTCCACGCTGCTCGACCTGAGCTGTCCCCCTGATGTACTTCTTTCTAATCCTGTCCATCCTGCTCACTCCCAGTGAAAATCTTAATATCTTCACTTGTCACCTTCAGCTGTGCCTCTTTATCTTTTTCATCTCCAAATCATACATCATAGCAGGTCTTACCAGCACCTTGTAAACCTTCCCTTTACCTCTTGCTGTTTTCTGTCATTTCTGAAACTATCTTAGTAAAACCTCTGACATAATTTTCAGCAGTTAATTTGAAAGGCTACCTAAATTTAACTATTTAAGAGTTGATTCAAGGTCAGTAGAACAAAAATGAGACTTGTGTGGAATCAACAGGTAAATGTGATCAAGCTATTTCCTCTCACTTCTATTAACTTGTTGTGTAAACCTTAGTTTTTGTTTCAGTTAACGCAAATTTTGTTTAATCATAACTTCGCACCGACGATGCAAATAAAACCCAGCACACGGTGAAATGTGTCACTTTTACACTTTATTGTTTAAAGTCGTTTACAAAAAAGTGTTTGCTGGAAACATTCATTGCTTTCGCCTTTTACAAGCACAAATACACTCCAAACAGGAGAGGAGGAAGAGCGAGTGGAGGGCGGGGGCGGGGTCAGGCCTGTGTTCGTGTAGAGAAACAGTACAGAGACGGAGGGAAGCCCTTAAAAATCACACACTTAATCCATGAAAGAAGACTGGGTTAGACAGGCAGGACACACATCTGAATCCAGATTTGACTTCTAACTCGTGAGGTATCCTCAGTAGACCTTAGCTATGTGTGTGTGCGTGCGTGTGTGTGTCTGTGCAGGTGTGATTCATATTCATATTTTCTCCCTGAGGTGAGTTAGTGTGTTGCACTCTGAGGATACTGATGGACATTATCTGGAGAGCTACTTAATGTGTGGACACATGAACACACATACAAACTGCACACATACAATCAACACGAACGTATAAATTACAGCTTCTCACACACACACACACACACACACGCACTACTTATACCTGCAGAGACGAGTGTGTTCACGCAGACCTGAGGCTCTGTGTGAACAGTTTGGAAGTGACTGGTTAGTAAAGCTGCTTCATTTTCTGGAGGTTTCTACAGTTTGAGTGTGTGTCTCGTTCGAGTGAAGTGGGCGAACAGCAGTGACGTGACAGATGTGTGCAGCAGGAGAATCTGTGCTTCACATAAAGCTCCAAATATCAGGACCGTGATCTCTGAGGTTAGCAAAAACTTTTCAAACAGCATCTGATAAAATGATCTGTAGTAGCTCATCCCGAGCTTTTGATCATAGCACGCAGTCTTCCTCAGCAGATGGAGTTGGATTCGGTTATTTTGCATCTCTGCTTTTCGTTGTTTTCGAGGCAGAGCTTCAAACTAGTTTCAAACTGTTTTTCCCCTCTGACTTTTAGCTCTGTATGATGTCATTCAGAGCTGACATCCCACCAGCCCCACCCACCTGGAGCTCAAGCCCGTTGTTTGCATAGCCAATCAGAAGAAAAAAGGAAAAAAAGGATAAAACTGCTTGTTTCATGCAGAGGATGAACTGATGGGCGGAACCAAGGAACAGTAAAAGATAAGGATTATTTTGAACTGTGACTCATGCAAAGCTACTTTAAGAGAATCTCATCTGGAAAAGAGCATCTGTAGTGCTGCAACTTTTAAAAAGAAAAGTTTAGACAAGAAAAATAAGAAATATTTGTGGTTTAGTGCAAGTCTGATGTTATTAGAGGAATCAAATCTCAAGTTTAAGGTCACGTTTAAACCTCGTTACCTCTTCAGTCAAAGGATTATCAGACGGGTTGGCGGGCAGATATTAAATAACTAATCATACAAAACTAACCCGTGCACTGGAGCTGAAAAAAAAATCTCTCCTTAAAAAGCTCTACACTTAGTTTGAACATGCAGGTATTGTTCATATTTAGTTTCTATGATAAGTAATTTTAATAATCTGAAGTTCTGAAGCAGTTTGTTATCCGCTTCCAATAACTCAATACAAAATTAATAAAAATAAAGAGGCATCATTGTGCGGTTTTTCCACTTTGTGTTTATCCCAAAAGTGGTTGTCTTGAGTCTGACTGACTCGTCTATCCTGAAGCTAAGATGTCAGCAGAGAGAAACATCCAACAGAAATCTTTCCTCTGATCAAGTCCCATTAAAGAAACTGTTTCCAGATTTATGCATTTATGTGGTTTAAATATAAAGATAATGGAGTGCAGTTGGTTGTTTAGGTCCTTATTTAAAGTGAACGCATCAGTGGAAGACAGTTTTCATCATATGTAGTAAAAGGTTATCTAATAATATATTATATTTAACTCAGAGCTCTACATTGGAAACAAACTAGAAAACGAGGCCTTTCCTGTCTGACACTTTATGCTCTACTCTTCTATTTTCTTTCATAAAGGCTTAAAATGACTGAGCACTATATTGAAAGAAATGTATATATAATAGCTCTCCAAGTTACTGTATTAACTCTAAACTCACTTATTAACTATAAAGTTAATAATTGAAGCCTAACAGCTCTCGTGCTTGTTTTTAATCAACATAAAATAAAACTAAGAGCAGCCCTGATATCTGAAGCTCGACCTTGATTGGAAAGCACAAGTTAACACGAAGCCCTAATGAGCGCACACGCGTGCATAAAGAGAGTTTTGAAGCTTAAAGCCGTGCGTGTGTGTGTGTTTGTGTCAAACCTGAGTCAAACCACACCAGATGTGTTTGTATCTCCTGCTTTTTGTTGCTCGCTCGATGCGTAAGACAGATGGGACTTCCTGCACTGTGACGATTCACACGAGAGGAGGAGAAACCTGCTGAAATGACTTCAACTGCCTCGGTTTGCATACTTTTAGGTGTAGCTGAACAAATAGTGCGTTGATTTTTTTCCAGCCTCCAGTAGGGCACGTGACAAGAAAAGGATTTTAAAATACTGGCATAAGTGCAATGCTGTCAAAAAGACGTCAAATACATTCGGAGCTCAATACTAATACCGATCAGAAAACCGTACTGCATCTGGCACAGTAGTGATCTTGCTTTGACTGTGCAGGTGTGCCTCAGACATCCCAGTTATCACGCAGAATAAACCAGACACTGTCCACACATGAAAAGCATCTGACCAGAGGGGTGTGCTGAGAAGCAAGGTCAACGTGGCCGCCAGGCTTTCTTCAATAATATAGTCTGCCCAGTGCATTCACTTCTATTCACTGTAAAAGATGGCTGAAAACCGTATGCCTGCATTCGTTTTGGTAGCCAGCAGGGGGCGACTGCTCTGTTTACAAGAACACTTTCTGGTTGTATTGAAGTCAACACTTTCCTGATACCTTAATGGGCTCAGTTGCTGGTTTCAGGTCACATATGCCCCCCATATGCTTTCAGGTCAAGCATAAAATTACTATTTATACATGTCCTGCATCACCAGCTGAATGCAAGGACTCCCAATGACAATGCAACGCATTGTCTTCCTTCACCAGTTTTATTAAAAGGTACTCCTTCCTTCAAAACATTACACATAATGTAGTCTGGAGCAGATGATGTCACCAGCATAACGTGCCATGTGATCTAGACATGGTTAACAGAAAGCCATCTTTGTGACTTAAAGTCTGACTTGAGGATAAAGATACCTCGCTGACCCACTAATCTTGGTTTGCAGTGCACCCCTCTGGTCTGGTTAGAGTGTGTGTCTGCAAGTGTGTGTGTGTTTGTGTAAAGTATAACATTAGCTACATGGCTGCGTAGAGATTCACTCACTTACCCACAAAGATATTTCACTTTAAAGGGAGGGAGCAGTCATTCAGGCCATTTGCAAAGATGCCTAGAAGACTCGGTTTCCCATAATGCTTTAGGAGGTTTCAGTTCCAGATCTATTGCTTTGCAAGTGAAAAGGCTGTGGTGATGGCTAATGAGAGAGAAGAATAACTGAGGGGTTTAAACACACGACGTGAGAGGACGGGGTGTATAAATATGACAGATCTGAGTGGTGAACAAGGCAGAGAGAGACAGAACAAAACCCTCAGAACACACCTAAAACTTTATATCTGGTTAACAATATACTGAAGTTTCAAAATAAAACGCTTAATAGTATTGAAGTTATCTGACAGATAAAGGATGAAGCGATGCTCCAGGGCCATAAATAAACATCTTCGTTTAAATTAGCTCTAAGAGATGTACACAGATGTATAATGCAACAATAAACATGAATAAAACCGCAGGTTTGTGCTGCGGTGTGTTAGTAATTTAGATAAATACTGTTGAAAGTCCTTTCCAAGAAACAAACGCAAAAAAGGTTTGAGACCCAGCAGTGTTCTTTGTTTGGTTTTTCTGTCTCTGGTTTCACATGAAAATATAGAAATCTTTGTCGTCATTCATGAAAAAGCAATACAAAGGTCACTTAAAAATGAGAGAGAGAGACAAAAAGTCCAGAAAAAAACAGATCTGGGAAGGTCCCCGTGTTAAATACGGGGTCAGCGTCCAAATAAAACCTCCAAAGAATGCTGGGAAGTTCCCGCCGTTAGTCGAGGGGTCCCTGGAAGATGAGTCTGACGTAGCCCTGCTCGCCGCTTAGCTGCTGGGCGCAGAAAGGGCAGGCGGCGTGGAAGGTGTGTGTGCCGTGAGGAAGCGGGATCTGACTCCAGAAGGCCGCAGTCTTCTCCGAACAAACGTGGCCGCAGGGGTTGAAGGCGTGAGTAGGCGGGGCCGCGTCCACGTAAAAGCCCGCCTCGCAGCCCAGCCACAGGGCCACGTACGGCCCTTTGGTTCTGCACATGGGACACTCCCTGAGGCGGCCCTCCCGGCCCTCCCTCTCCTCGCGGTGGTTGCCCCAGTTGTGGTAGCCGTGCACGTGGCCGCACTGGAGGTAGACCCAGGGCTGCTTCTCGTCAGGTGTGTCTTTGCGACGCATTGAGGGAAGGCCAGCGTGTTGAAGCCCACGGGACACTGCGGGCGGGCCGCGTTGATCTCCTGCCGCAGGGCCTCCAGGTGTTTCAGGGTGGGAGTGCGGGCCAGGCCTTCGGCAGTGCGCCACAACAGGGTGGCGCCGCAGAGGTCGATAAGGGAGCCGTCAACGAGCTCCTGACTCTCCATCTCCACCTGAAAGACAGAGGAAGGGTAGCAGGTTATACCCAGAGTCAAAATTAGACAAGACTGAGATTTTTACCCCCAGGTAAGGAAAAACTTGTTTTCAACAACTTTCTTTAAAGCTAAACAAAAAAAGTGGAAAGGTGATGATTTATTGTGCACAGAAGACATTAATGACACCAAAAGCCTACAGCATTATGTCCGACAGGAGCTGATTAGGTAGTAGCGGCAAGATGATGAAGTGCTATTGGTTCTTGGCCTCCCTGAGCAAGTCCAATAAAAAAAATCCAAGAAAGGTCTCAATTGTCCCAAATTTAAATGTTTTTCAGCACAAAGCAATAATTAAAAAAATCATAACTGGATTCAGTAACAAATGAGATTGCTCACAAAAGTAAAAGTTAACTCTTTAGCATATTTTATGACCCTTAAATATCGAACCAATTTCTTCACCCTGGACAGGCTGCCGGTCAACTACCAAGCAAACACAGAGACAGACAACCAATTCAAAAACACCACTAATGTGTCTTTGGAGAAGAACAGGAGGTTTAAAACAACAGTTTTGGTGACAGTGTAAACTACTGCATTGCAGTGAGTCTATACTTTAAAATTTAACTGAACACTTAAGGATCTGTGGAAAAGAAAATCTCTTTACACCCACAGAGTCTCCCAATAGTTAGCTTTTCTGTTTTTCAGTTAATTAAAAAGGTTGTTTGTTGTCTTGATCCGTGTAAATGCAAATCCACACTGAAGTTTATTGGAAATTCTGACCTTTGACCAAGTCATGTTTACTAATTTCATTTGTTTTTATTGTCATTTTATTGTATGGTTGTAGCAACCTAGTACTTTACTCACTATAGCTACTATTCAAATTAAAGGTTTTCACATTCTGAAATTCGTTTTTTCTTACAGCAGCTACACTCCTGATCCAAATATCCTGTGGAACACATGAAATTTTACATAATTTTCAACAAAAATATTAAAACGTGTTTGTTTAGAAGAAGGTTGTTAGGTTTTAGCATTTGTGCACCATGCAGGATTAATTTATCGTTTTCCAAATACAGCTGGTTTTATTTTAGTCATTCAAGCTTTTGCATTTAGTGACCTCTCCTGTGTCTCTAATGCCACGCCTCTAACCCAGTGCATGCTGGGATACGCTCAACCCTGAAGGCTGTAAGAGACATGAAACATGAAACACTGGGGCTTGCAGGACCTGTCTGACCACAGTAGGTGGCAGCGTAACACAAATATCTACATGTCTCCCTCTGACAGATGTGGGTTTCAGGGAGGGAAGTATGGGGCTGACAGCCGGAGACAACATGGCATGAGGAAATTGAAATGACGGCGGCAGACGGGGCAGGACAGAGAGCTGGTGGAAATTTTGGTGAAGTACAGTCTCGAAGTAAGTGCTCGGATTGGCTCTGTAAGATCAGACAGGATGGGAAATTCCATGTTGAGATAACCAGAGGACACCAGGGTTGAGGGCAGGGTGAAAAAACAAAGCAAAACAAACCAGGAGACAAACAGAAAAAAGGGAGAGAGAGAAAGGGAGGGAAAGTGATACAATAAGTGATACAGAGATGAGGGTGAAGTCAGCTCCCAGACGTTTTGATGCCATCAGTCACCCTAACACTGACACTGAGGTCACCCCGTGATTCAGGGTGAACAGATTTACGTAGCGGCAGCATTACATCACCGCTGGCTCATGTGTCCCTCCTGGTCTTTAACCTTCATGTATGCAGCAAATGTTTGCTGAGCGCACGTTGCGTTATTTATGTCAGTAATGCCCTTCTTCTGCAATAACACAGAATTCACATCTGCACAGTGAAATCACACACTCTACTTTTATCCAGAGGAACACACTGATCAAGTTAAATGATGAAACATAATAGAAATACAGCTGAATTCTGATAACCTACATAAATGTGATACTCATTACAAATACGTCTACAGTATGTGGGCTTCTTTTTAACGTATAAATGCAAACAGATTAACAAATAAATGCCTCTGTGCTGGTTATCGTCTCATATGTATCACTGTGAGGGTCACTGATAAAACACATTAAACTGCAATACTGAACTTAAAGTAGATTATTATACAATCATCAGGATATAATATTTACCACTGTACTACATACCTACATCAATGATTTAAGAAAATGTTGGTGATAGCAGATTAATATAAAAAAACATACATGGTCAAATTCATGAATTAACCAAACTGATCTTCTGTTATTAAATGTGTCACAGCTAACTCAGACTTTGAAGAAACTCTTGACCTACATTTACTATTTATGAACAAACACAATGTGTAATACATGACTACAATAATAGCCTGAGATAATGTCCTCCCTTTTCATTAAAGCCTGGATTCGATGCAGAAATACCGAAGCACAGAGGAAAGATGCACAGTAGAAACGCGGCTGTAGCTTCTGGGTCTGAAAAGTAAAGCCAACCTGGCAGCACCTGACTCAACCTCAGTAGACACTTTCCTGATTTATTTTCTCAGCGAGTCCCTTCAGATCACACTGATTAAAACATTAAGTCCATTTTGTATATTTGGGCATTCCAAGTTTCACAGAGGAGTATCCAGGGTTATCCTCATTGGCTAACATCTTGAGTCGGTGCAATGACTCGGTTGCAAAACACCAAAATGGTGACAGCAAACATGCTCACTGCAAGACTTCAGAAAAAGTCTGCATCCATCATAAAGGTCGATTATAGCCCCAAGCAAAAAACAAAAGTGACATCACAACTGCTGGTGCAAACTACACTTGGGTGTTGTTGTTTTTAAACATGATTTTTTTTGGCATTTTTAACTTTATTGGAGATTTTTTAGACAGGAAAGTAAGGAGACGTCACAAAAAAACTCCCAAGACTTGAGACATTTGGTCATTCAAACTCACACTCACTGTTGTTGTGCACCTTTTGTAGTTTTTTTTAACCTGGTGGACTACATTCACCTTCAGAGTAAAAGCTGCAGCCAACACATTAGAAAATGCTCATCTTTAATTTGAAGGCGAACTGTCCCTGTTTGCAGTTTGTGTTGCATGTTACACAATTTCATTCCTGCTTGGAGAGCAGCTGGAGAGTTTTCTTAGACAAGTCAGAGTTTTCCATAGAAACTATGGGTGACTGCGGAAATCTGCAAGGGTCCAAAGAAACTTTAAGGAGGCCAAGTGGTTGGGGAACATACATTTTCCCCTCACTAATGACGGACGAGTTACCGTCAACGTGGTTAGTAGTAGGTGACTGTGAAACCCCAGTACTAGCACTGAATGGTGAAAATGACCATCGGCTCACTGTTTATATCTGTTCTTACTGTATATTGTCCTGAATGGTCAATATTATGGTCATGCAGCGACCATAATACAGCCTTCAAACTGCCCGATTTGAACCTATTAGTAGAGTGATCTCTGATGGAATAGAGTTAACAGCAGTACAAAGTGCTATAGTCATTTATTCTGAGACTGAATTGCATAACATTGCCTTTTATTCATTTTGAGGCATTGTTTCGTTTTCCTTTCCTTTTAAAAAGTCCCGGCCTGGATTAAGATAGTCTGTGAGCCGATTCTCACCCTCAGGCTTTATGTTGCGTACTCCAGCTTTTCAGCTGGAACAACTGAGAGTTCAGAAGGTTAAAGAAAACCCTGTATTTATAAGGTAGCTTCTTCTAACCCACTTAAAAAAAAAGACAGTTTGAAGAAGTATTTGAAGTATAATCATGCTCAAGCTTAATGACATAAGGGCCCTCGGTCCATGTAAACATCAAGATCCTCTCACCTCCTCTCAGAGTTTAATTTAATTACACTGAAACCGTTAAATTATCAGGACAAAAGCTTGTATTAAACGCAGCAGGAGCTCAGACACTGTACTCCGATCATTTGTCATCCCTCATGAAAACCCCCCACAGCAACACTACCCCCCACTACACCCCACTGTTATATGTGTGTGTGTGTGTGTGTGTGTGTGTGTGTGTGTGTGTGTGTGTGTGTGTGTGTGTGTGTGTGTGTGTGTGTGTGTGTGTGTGTAGACTGCACTGTAAGATATTCCTAATTATGTCAAACAGAAGGGCAAACCAGTTGCCCTGCTGGCTGACTCAATCCACCCAATAACTGAAACAAACTTGTGCACGTTTCATCTTCACCTCACAGTAACGGCGCAAAAAAGCAACCAAAAATGCTTCTGATGAATCTTTATCCCCGTCATCTCATTTAAAGATTACACACCGTGGAGCTAAACATTAAAGCAACAACTCAGGGGCTTTTGGCAAACGTGCTGAGCCAATTTATTCAAGACCATTCAATCACAATGTCCTTCATGTGTCAGCGTCCGCTACGGCAGAGCAGTTTCTCATTAAGAGAAGTGTACTTGAGACTTGAGGAAAGACGGAAAACACCATTAGAAGCCAGTAACATATTCAGTTTTCACCCTTTTCAGTCAAAAATAATGTTGTTGTTTAATAATTTAAGGTTGCTGGATGAGTCCAACGCTCAGTTTTTAATTCTAGTTTTGATATCGAGTAAATAGAAACCAACACCTAACTGGACTGAAATGACATCTGCTGGAAGGTTTGCAAGCAGTTTAACCCTGAACAGAAATCTGTAGGAGATGACTTAACTTTAAAGATGGAGGCTGTGCTGCCTCTGCCACTAAAAGATCCAGTCCAGGAAGCATTTAAGACAATCATGTTGTTGTAGTGATTCCCATCTACACTTTATTGTAGAAAAGATATCGAGAAGTGTGCTTTATGTCTTATTTTTGGCTAAGAAGAACTGGCAACAAAGACAAGCTTTTTAAACCTCATCCTGAATCACAGTTGCAAAACTTTTAAAGCACTTATTATCAGATTTAAAATTCATGTTAGGTCTGTTTCCTCATTTATTTAGATGGGACTGCATGGAGTCACTGCTGAGTAGCAAAGCTTCTACAATGGCAGTTATTTTTAATTTCCTGTACATGACGGCGTGTTTTTATTGCTTCATGCAGAGATGTGACTGGAGGCACAAAAATGCATTGAGCAGGTTTATTTCAGTTTCATCGTGACACAAGATTTCATTTCTCTCTTTTGGTTTCACATTATTCATCAAAGGCCAAAACAGAATAAATGACTTATAAAAGCACACATGTATAGTCAGCTATTTATTCATTAAATTCTAGTCTCAACAACCAAGATTTGCTCTCCACTAAACAGATTTTGGCCTGTTTAGGACTTTAATAAAAGAAAAATAGTTCATCTAAGTGGGGTTTACTAACAAACTTAAGGTATATTTTTTTTTAAATCACAGAGAAAATACGGTAATTTTAAAATGAAATTCATGTTTTTCTTTCTTCTGTATCTCTGTGTAATAGCACATACAACAAAACAACAATGGGTGTAATCTTTAAAACATCCACCAGGGCTCCAACAGCCTCTTTAGAGTTAATGCTTCTTGTTGTAGTCACATGTTAAAGAAACATGTTTTAAGAAAGTACAAGTTATCTTTGCAGTAAAGTCTCACAGCCTTTCATTTTGTATAGTGAATTTTACCACAACTGTAGCGACGCTGAGAATGAAAGAGGACTCCACCTGAGCAGTAACCACTCGTATGTGCTTCAGGCAGACGGTTTAAACACCATCACGCTTTGTTACCGTGCATAATGAAAATATGTGCTGTCCCGCAGCTGGCAATACAAATGATCAATCAGCTGTGAAATAACGAGTGGATGCTGTAGAGGTGGATAACGCACAGGCTGGTAAGTGTGTGGATGGGAAAGGGCAGGTGGAGATAAGGGAGCTGTTAATTTGTGGAAAGACTTGAGAGCAGGTGGGACACTCGATAAAGGGATGGATTAATATTACGGCTGCTGACTGTGTGCGCGTGGCTGATGATATACATCTTGTGGAGAGGAGGAGGAAGAGGAGAAGAAACAAAGACCTAATGAAACATCCCAACAGCCTCGTAAATCCAATCAGACAACTGTCCACACCGCGATTGGCTGGGAGACTGTGACCTCAGCAGGAGGATCCCTTACATGGTCTTGTTACAAACAGCTTTGACAGGAGGGGTTGCTGCTATGGAGATGGCATCCCAGTGACCTCCTGGTGGGTGTTAAGCTCTGACTGACCTCCTGCTGCCTGAGTGACAGCGCTGCTATGCGATTGTGATGAAGTATGAGATGCTGTGATGGAATGCGTGCGAGGGAAATATGTTTTGCGGTTAACTGATTGACACGAAGCAGAGAGACTGAAAATGCATTCACCATTTTAATCACAGTAACTCGTGATACATTTCCCACATTCAAGAAAATCACAATATTTGTGACTGTAGAAGAGAAAATTACCTCTAAAAAGACAAAGACCAAGAATTGTGCATTTACTGTTTGCCATGTGGTTTTCAGTTTGTGTGCTTTGTTGTTACCCAAAAAAACCCCTGCCCTATGGGTGGTTTTTACCAGGCCTGCGATGATTTTTCAAGGTTTTCATGCGTTTTTTAGCAGTGATTAAAACAGGTTAAAATGTTCAAATCAAAATAACTGGGCTATATAATAAAGTTTTAACATTGAGATGCTAATAATCACTGAACGTGTGATGATGTTTGTGCAACATTTATGCAACTTTTAGAACTCGCTGATTTTCCTCGCCCTTCATATCTGGACTGTCCCCCCTTGTGCTCCTCAGAGTTTCTTCTTTTAACCTGTATATTTTACTAATTACTGTGACTATTTCCTGACAACATTAAAAAAGTGGAAATATGCCGGAACTCATAACTTTTGGCCAGAATTGACTATTTTTGGTGACAAAGCTTGGCACTAACTTCCTTGATTGGCACAGGTTGCTAGGAGTTAGTGGAGACCAAGCTGAAACCTGTGGAGCTGAAAAATGACAATCCACAGTGTCAAAAATATTGGCAACCACCAGTGCTGCCCCTCAGCAGCCTAGTAGACACTCCTATTGTATATTTTTTCAGAAAACTTGACCTCAAGGTCAGTGAGATTCAAACTTGTATGAAATTTTAAGTAGATACACCTATGGAACAAAGATTTAAAAGTTTTGCATGTGTTCCTACCATCTTTCCCCGTTGCTGTGCTGAGCGCGTTTCTCGCAGGGTGAAGACATTGCCGCAGACTGAGATCTCCCTCCAGACGCCTGGTTTGGAGTCCTGGCTGAAGCCGTTGCGAGGGTGCATCACCAGCACGCCGTTGGTGGTCAACCCATCCATCTGACCATCAGATGTCTTCCACTTAGCAGCTTTCTCCTGAATGAAGCAAAAAACACGCTGATATTCATATGTGTTCAGCAGCCCTTCGTCCAACCTCCTGTCATATTTAGCAGACTGAGCTTGAAAACAGTCAGTTTCTCTTTCTCTACTGAGCATGTGTGAGTTTAGTGTTGCCACCAAGAGCACTAACAGGACACCATCAGTTGTTGTCCTCTGCTGTCAAACAATGACAAACTAAGAAGGACAGTAAAAAAAAAAAAACGAAAAAAAAAAGGGAAAAGTAAAAGCAGGTTAAAGGTTTTATAATAATATGAGAGCACACGCTCTATGACACATCTTTCATGTCTTGTTTTCCTCTTTATCCTGTGGTTCTTTGGTCTTTCCTTCTCTCATCCTTCTGCCTTTTTGCTCTCATAAACCCGCCCACACGTGTCTGAAGCTCCAGATGAAACACTGCTCACCCCGAGGAAGATGCTCTTGGAAGAGTCGAAGCCTGCGGCGTAAATGCGCGCTGTGTAAGGCGGCGTGCGCTGGCACATAATGCGGCAGGCGAAGCGGGAGATGGTGCTTTGGACCGACTGAGTGTCTGCGTTACTCTGGCTGCCTGCCACTGTGTCCGTCACTACAAAGTCTATTGGACTCTCTGTGGATCGACCGATCTGGAGAAGAGAGATGGAAAGATTAGCCCACAATGCTTTTCAGCGATGTGATAATATAATGATGCATTACCTCAGGGGAAGCTGGTAGGATGAAAAACATAACAGAAAATGGAGACAAAAACTGCCAAATGGATGCAGAATGTGTCCAGGATGAAATCCATTAGGAAATTAGAAATTTAAAAGCCAAGACAGTTGGATAATCTTTAATAGCAGACAATACGCAGAACAAAGACATGCTAAATGACTTTTAAGTAGAGTCAAGTTGCTTCACATGCATTGCAAACTTGTATAAAACCCATAAAACCCCTAAAGATGAGTACTTTCCTCCCTGATAGCATCAACAGAGCACCATAAACACCACACAGGAAAGCCGCAGTGTTAGTGTTAGTCAAGAAAGAACACAATGACTTTGGAGAAATTCAGTGTTAATAACTTTAACGATGCAGTAATATCTTTTGTCCAAATCTGACTAAGATGAATGATTCATGATTGGTTCATTTTATTACTCAACACAGTGAGATCAGGACGCAGTCAGTTCCAAGAATGAATGTCACCAGATGGAAAGAAGTCATTATGTGACATGGCTGAAAGCACCAGCAGAGCAGTAGACTGTTTTTTCCAAGCTTAAGGAGACTCACCAGTTAAGGTCATCAGACAAAAAAAATAAAATAAAATAAATAGAAATTTTAACATTTACCATTTCATCAAAACTCCATCTGATGTAAAGATCATTTTATATCCAAGCATGCATCCGTTTTCTGCTGCTTATCCATGTCTGGGACACAGGGACTCCAGTCTAAGCAGAGATGCCCAGGCTTCCCTTTACCCCTCTTCTGGTGAGGACACTGAAGGGCTCCCAAGCCAACTGAGAAATGTGTTGTCTTCAGCAGTTCCTGGACTTGCCTCTTTCTAGTAGGACGTCACTTAAACCTCCTCCTTTCAAATGACTAAGCTTGCATTTGGGATCTTATTCTTTCTTTCATAGATCGACCAATAAATGAACAGTTCTGCCTTTTCTTATGTGCAGCTTAGGGGGGCAGGGATTACACCGCCAACACCTCAGTGAATACACAAAGCACCGGACCCCCATGGATCCTTTTGCAGGTGGTAAACTGACAGGATGGTGGAGTCGAACATCACTTGAGCTGACAACAAGCCCTTCCACCAAGGCTCCTGGGTAGTTTCCTAATCTGGGCAGTACTTCTAAGGTTTTTTTGTTTGTTTATGTTTTTGTTGCTGTTGTTTTTGCTTTTCATTTTTTGAATCGCACTTAGTCTGGCCCCTCACCCAGGACCAATTTGCCTTGGGAGACCCTACCAGGGGCAAGTTGCCCCCGACAACATAGCTCCTGGGATCACACGGGCACGCAAACCCCTCCACCACGATAAGGTGGCGATTCATGGAGAGGTGTTACATTAAGGGCCTTTTTTAAAATTAAAAACATTTATACATTTACATTTGTATACACCAGTGGTTCTCAAACTGTGGCTCATCCAGGGGGATGTGGACTATGCAGAAGATTTTTGTATAGAAAATAAACCAAACTCTAATGATGCTTTTGTGCTGACTTTTTTATATTAACTAAAATTCAGCTTTGCTCCTTGTTTATTGGTGACTTGATATGGACAGAGCTCAAAAAGTTTGAGAATCTCTGGTTTATACTTTGAGATATGGCACATTATGAAGATGCTGAACCTGTTTTAGTACACAGACAACTATAACTGAAGTACTTTGATATTGTTTTTCAAAGAGGCTTTTTTCTTAGCATTTCCAAGTCCATTTGTGGCCCTTTATTCATTGTGCACATTGGAATAAAGGGTGCGTTATGACGAGAGGTACAAATTTGGAAGCAGTTTGCTGTAATCAGGACTGAGGTTTCAAAGTATCTTAAGTGTCTGTGTGTCACTTCCACTGCTGCAGCTCCAACTGCTGACTGTGTTGATAAGCGGACCAAACCACAACAACTAACTTCCCATTGTTTTCAGAAAGACATCATGCACTTCACCTCACACAGTGTGCCTCATGTCTCTCATTCCTGCGTCCCTTCAAGGGCTCTGCTTTAAAGATCGAAAATCCCTGCACTAAACACGCAGATGCTCTGCTACCAGCCTCTATTTAATATGTGTGTGAGTGGAGCAGTGAAGTGGAAAAAATAAGGACTGTGAATTGGTTGTAAAACTCCAGGCATGGTGATAAAAGCTGGGGCTTGTTACCTGGAACATGTCTGTATTGCTGTCGTGGGTGTACTCCACCACCACCGTCTGGGCTCGAGACAGAGTGTAAGAGATGCTGTGCTGGTCTTTGTTGCTTATGGCCTGGAAAGACAGAAGGAAGAGATCAGATCAGCAACGAAAGCAGAATCAAACCCTTCACTTAAAATGCAGAAGACTGAACTGAGCATGTTTTATATCAAAAACACCTCTGACATGTGCTCAATGATCCTTGCAGAAAATAACAGATGCACACAGGAAGGGTGGAGATGTGTAATCATTAACTGGACCCATGTTCTTTTTGGTCAGTTAGGACCACACACAGGACAGAAACGGACAATCGCTCTTCCAGACTGCAGCTAAAGCCTGACCCGAGTGTGAGTGCGTGTGTGAGTCAGGGAATAAAAGTGTGTGTTCTCAGAGAAGCCATTATGTGCAGATGTCAAACCAAAAAAGCACTCTCTCACACACATACACAACTACAATTCCCTGATCGTTTAACAGATTTTAGTGGATTTCTGGGCAGTCTTTGGGCTGATGATGGAAACACATGAATGTGTTCTTCCCTGAATTTTGCAAGAAAATGCTCAGTTACCTTCCACTGGACCGCTCACATTTGTTTCTCTTATAAACCTTGACCATGTTCCAGTTAAATCCAATGTAAAAGCCATTGTCCAAATATCTTTTAAAACCTTGACAAAACCTTGTACCTGATTTTTTTTTTCCTTGTTCTGCAAACTCAGGGAAGCTCTGCTGAGCTTTTTTTCCTTTTCTCTCTTGACAATTGTGTGTGTGTGTTTGTGAGATTCATTGTGTGCAGTACTTTAATATCACAGAACAAAAAAGCAGAGTTTCACAAAAGCCTTTGTTGGAACACTGCAGGCCAAAACCACTGAACCAGTGTTTGTATTTGACGTTTTCATAAAAACAACATCCCACACCTACGCAGAGATGAATTAAAGAATGCAATTTTCCATCATTAAATGTTTAGGCCATATGTTTAATGAATCTGACGGCTGCAGCTTTGTGATCACTTGTAAGTCTAAAAGGTCGTGTTTTTGTGCGTCTCACCTTGGCTGCTTGTGGAGAGCAGGCGACGTGAACTGTGCTGGGCTTCACCCCGTTTGCCTTCGGCCTCTTGCAAAGTGCAAAGCGGCTTTTACGTCGCCCCCGATCCCCGTTGGGCAGAGAGCCATTGTATCTGCACGTACACAAACACACAAACATGAACACACTTATGCATGCATAAAACAATAGGGCATTATTGTCTGGGCAGCTGCATAATACGCTGGAAAAAACAGTCATTGTGGAAAATGCTTGAGGCCTTTTAGCGCACTCCCTCCAAGAGCCTAAGACTACAGGCACACAAACAGCAACCTATACTTTTTATACATGCCTTTCTACAACAGTACATCATGTGCCCCAAAACAATAAAGCCCTCCAAACATAACCCTCGAAAGGCTGAGAAAATAAACACACAGAGAGACTCATTTAGACTGATACATGGCTGAGGAAAGGAGAATAAACAGAGGCGTTCCCTCCAACAGAAAGGAGTCTCTGTGGCTCTCAGCAGCACTGTGACTGCGCTGTTGTGTCTCTCTGAGCGTGTTAACATCCTGAAATAAGAAAACATTCATCACTTCTGTCCACATTTGAGCAGGTCAAAGTGCCACTGATTACCAAGACAGAAAGAAAAAGATGATATCTGGTTCATCCCTCTCATAAAACCTTACACTTTCTATTCAGTACAGCAGAAGGTAGGTGCTCACTCGCCCTCACAACAACACAATCAACAAAAGGAAGCCATTAAAGCAAAACAGGTTGAAAGGTAGTTTGAGTTTCCAGGTAAAAGTGCCCACACAGGATTTCAGGAAGTAGTTAAATTATTTCAAAACAAATTCCAATAGAGCTGAAGTTATTTGTAGTTGCTTTGTATCCAGCAAAAACCCCCACAAAAAAAACCCCTAAAAAGGACAAAAAGCTGATAGCATTGTTTTTATTTTTAACAAAACAAAACAAAACAGGTTGAATGTTACACACTGGATACATGTTAAAAGTAATATGTAATTCACTGGCATTTTATTAGGTACACCTGTTGAAAGCAAATATTTAATCATTTATATTTGATATATACGGTAGGAGCTCAGCGCTGTCATGTGACATGCTGAAGTTCAAACAGAGAATCAGAACAGGGAAGGTGATTTCAGATTTGACTTTTAAGGTGGCATGGTCCCACTAACTGCTGATCTACTGGGATTTTCCCACACAACTGTCTCTAGGGTTTGCAGAGAAAATATCCAGTGAGCCACAGTTCTCTGGAAGAAAACGCCTTAATGATACCAGAGGTCAGACGAGAAGCTGGAAGCAGTAAGTCAACAGCCACTCAAATGACCACGTGTTATAACCCAGTTTTGCAGACTAACATTACGTCAGTCATAACACACACACACACACACACACACACACACACACACACACACACACACACACACACACACACAGGCAGAAGATCACACCGGGTGCCACTCCTGTCAGGTAAAAACAAGAAACTGAGCTACAATTCACACAGACTCTCCTGGACAACAGAAAATTGGAAAAACGCTACCTAGGCTAATAAGTCTCGACTTCTGTTGTATTGTTCCTGACCATGTCCATCCCTTTATTACTACCACTGTGAGACCATCTTTGAATGGCCCTGCAGCAGCATAACGTGCCCCAAAGCTCAAATCATATCATATTAGTTTCTTGAACATGACAAGTAATTTAATAAACTCAAACGGCCTCCAGAGTCACCAGATCTCAGTCCAGCAGAGCACCTTTGGGATGTCGTGAAATGGGAAACTCGCATCATGAAATAAAGAAATCTGCAGTAACTGTGATGCTGTCATGTGTTAAAATGACTCAGTACTAGCAAGGTCTACCTAATAGGGTAAAATAATGTGAAAGTATATGCACATTCAAGGACAAACTAATTGTATTTAAAAAGTTCTTGGGACATTTTTGGAAAAATGTGGAAAATTTGGATCTTACAGAAAGTCCATCAGAACAGTATGTTGCGCTTTTTGACCTGCTGAAAGATTTTTGGCTAAAATTGTACAAGAGGAGTGGTTTGTTGCACGTTGGGCTTCTCTGACTTAGTTTATTTGTACAACAAGGAAATGCAATCACACATAATTTGAAGTCTGCCACTAATTATTTAAGCAGACAACACATAATAAATAGTCTAAGCAATATTTACATGTATTTATATAAACACACTACATTTTGGTTTTGGTTCTGTTTGCTCATTTATGGAAAATTGTAACAAACTTATTATTGAACAAAAAGAGATTTCCAAACACATCGGATCCGTGTTTCTCTCAGTACACAGATGTTTTACTCGTTATTGCACACACATGTTTCAGATAAGCCGTCACCAGTGTGAAGTGATATTCCTATGAGCGGTGCCACGGCTTTATAAACATTACTGCATGCATAAACACTGCTCGCTACTTTAACATTGTTATGACATCCAGAAGCCACAGACGTTATGGTATGAACTCTTCTGACTTATACCTTAACTGCACTTTACGTCTCAGAACACATAAGAAACAGTCACACATAACTTAAGGTTCAATTTGTAGTCTTTCAAAGAGGTAATCTTTTTCATACAGGAAAACTATTCATGCAGTATAAGCACAGTTGGAACGTGTCTCCGGCCAATCAGACTCTTGAAACAAACCCACCCCCTCTATGAAGTCCAGGTATGACAGACGACACAGGCGGGTTTGTGAGGACGCCCAGCCTCCAGCTAAATGTTTCTCTGAGTTAGAAGATCTGGGATCAAACAACGCTTGAAGGGTTTATGAGTAACCATGGTGAGAGAACAGAGCCACGGCAACGTTTGGGAAGAGTATCCATGGCAAGACTGTAACCATGGTGAAGTTTAGCCCGTATCCAGAGCAAGGGCAGGGCGGTCTGCTGGAAAGAGACCAAACTGTTGCTGGCAGTTCAAAACCAGGTTCCCATGGGTAGCAGTACTGCATGCATGACACAAATATTCTCAAAACAAAAGCAGAAAGGTCAAAGATCGGTGACAAGTTAGTGTGTGTTCATGATTGTGCATGCAGGTTGGAAGACAGGAAGAACCAGAGTCAGGAAAAAGTTAGTCTGAATGTGCAGATTCATACTGTATTCCTCATTTCCCACAGGTAGCAACAAGCTAGTATGTCTGTGTGTGTCTGTGTGTGTGTCTGTGTACTCACTCCAAACACTAATAAACTAAATCCCAGTTTGCAGCAACAAGGTAACACTCATACAGTAAACCTATAAAAGCATAAAGGCAGGTAGTGTGAGCAATTACTTCTCATGCATGAGTCACTCTCTGTGTCTCTGTTTATATGTGTAAAACCAAGTAGCAACTATCAGGGCTGAAAAATAAAGTGAGCAAGGCCAAAAACTGCAGTTCCTCTAGTGGACATTTAAGGCCAGCTCTGATAGCGAGCCAGTCCCCAAAGACATGTTAAAAACATACAAGTTTAACTATAAAATGATTACAGCCTATACAGGGCTTAGTTTATGTTTTAATAAGACATAAAGTTTGGGTGTATGATCCCATTGACTGACAGGTGGATGCTGACATGGGTAAATGTAGTCTCCAAGGCCTCACCTCTATTATGAGATCTCCAAATGGGGCATTTGGGAAAACCTGACAAATTATCTGGCTTATTGTTAAATCTACTAGTCCAGTCACCTTTAATGCTGCAATAGTACTGACTTAGAGTTGGTAATTACTTAAAAAGATGTTGTGCTTTAAAAAGTAGGCATTAAAAGACAAAATAAACATGATTGTAATAGTTCTCTCTGTGAGACCTGTATGTATGTGTTTGCACAGCTGTGAAGTATAGGGAATCACATTTATGATTCGTGAGGATTTAAGCCACACGGATAAACTAATAATATTTGTGGACACACAGTTAAGCTCACAGAAATGATGCATGCAGACAGACAGAGGTGCACTGGGGGAGGGGCTCTGATTCATCTAGTGGCATTACAGCTGTTTAAAAGCCCCACATGCATGTCCAGAGCGCCTGTAAACAGACCATCCCCAGAGACACCACAGCATTCCTCCACATTAGGCTACTAGCATTACCGGGCATGAAACATACTGGACTGGAGTTAGGCGTTTAGGTCAGAGACAACAGTGTGCTATGCGTTGATGGGTTTCTCTATTACTATTTGTGGATCTGTTGTCAGTTACACAGGCGACACAAACAGACGGACAAACAGACATTCAGATGGGTGGAGTTTACAACAGCTAAGCTATTTACTTCGCAGAACCATGAAAACCTTCCTGCTGCCTTCCAAGTAATTTATTGCTTTGCCTTTTGTCTCCCAACCCCCCAGCTAGCAAAAGTGCAATCATCCTGATTTGGCAGGAGGTTTTATGATAGGGAAGAGGTGAAAAAGAGAGCCCTGCTTTCTTGAGCTGTCACCCATCATGCCAGCTTTTGTTCTCCTAGTGATTTATTTAATTTCTGCTGAAGCTGAGAACAGGAGGATGCTGGCAGCGATTCAAGCTAAATCGAATGATCAGCTCAATACAGTCACATTTTTACATTTTCTGAGGATTTCTTCAACAGCTGCTTTCTGATAATTTATTGCGAGACATTTGTTGTTGGTGTCACAGTACAATTTGGCTGCAACTAGAGCAGCTGAACACAGTTTTACTATGGGCCAGTTGGGATCCCATGAATGGCTGGAAATATGTAGTGCATGAACACAGTTTGATAAATAAAAAACTAAAAATATCCTGGATATCGTTTAGCAAAGATTTAGTCCACATAAATGCCTCAAAGTTACACCATTTAGTCAGTGTGGGTAACTAAATACACAAAAACCAACAAATCAAACTAAGTCTGCAGCTGGCTAAGATTTGGGCCTTTGCCAGTTTTAATTGACAAAGGTCTCATGTGTCTTTGAGTTTTGACACATGAGACTAGAGCAATGCTACTTTGTGGCTCAGTCACACTAGAATAAAAATAGGATAGCAACCTCCTTGGAGAAAAGTTGCCCAGTGATTGCACTGAATATTTTTGCTTTAAGATACCAGAGGCTGAGCGTGCAACACCCTTTACTTTTGGATGGCAACTTTAAATCGCAAGACAATCACAAAGGTTGTCTGGTATGAAGCAATCTGCTTCCAAACAACTGTCGTCCAAATCAGACAGACTGCAAGCGCACTGAGACACATAGGTGAAGGTTTGCAAATAATCATGGCTTCATTTATAAATTCAGATTATAAATTCAGATTGATTGCCAACATGTTGCGCAACCTGACCACAACAGATTGCTGTATTATAACAAAAATCGCCAATCAACTGTGATAAATGAACAAACAGATTGCATTATTTGACAGCAGACTGAGCCAGTTTACCTCTTACCATCTCGACACTTTGAAGGTGGCGACTAACTGCAGGTGGTTGCAAAGTGGTCCTTGTCCTCGAAGCAACCATTTCAAAGGCAACAGTAAAGCTCATAAGGCTTCATCTTGTAGACAAGAAAGCTCGCAGCGTGGCTTGAATGCCAGTGATGTCTTTACTTTACTGTGATAGGTCAAAACACCTGCTGTGGTGCTAATGTGAGGGTTAGATGCTCAACTCCAACAGTGACCACTCACAAAACACATGCAGTTTCAATGAACCCTGTAAAGGTTTAAAGAGCAGCCTCAGTTGCTGCACAGTATGTATTTGCTCATGTCATGGAGCAGCGAGTGCCTGTGTTGACCTTTAAAAAAGGGAGGCCTGACCTAGAATCAAAAAACTAGGAGCGGAAAAAGCAGAGCAAAACGGAAAACTGGGGTTCTCCCTTGTAAAGGCATTGAACTGAGTTTACTGCTCACTGCGGTTTTCCACTAGGGAAAATTTCCACGGTCATCTCCCTGACAATGCTGCTCTAGCACAACCCAGAACAACAAACTGTGAGTCAGCTGTGGATCCAACTATGTGCGTCTGTGTGTGTGTAAGACATGAAAAATGTGCGCTCTATGGTCATAAATGTGTGTGCGTGCATGTGCATGTTTGTTCGTCTGTGAACGTGCATGTAAGGAGTCTTTCCGACATCTGCATTCCTCTGTGGAGTGGGCTGGGACAGGGACCAGAGTGGAATGCCCCTTTGGGGAATAAACAAGAGATACATACAGATAGAGGAAGTCCTCCACTGTCAGTTGTTACTGGAGAAAGTGTGTGTGCAGTTATAGTTATGTGTCTTCTATGCTGAAGATGCAGGGTGGAGTGAAGGGTTGACTATGTGGACTTGACTCAAAACAAATCTCAGCATCCACTGATCTAGTAACGCATCGAGCAGTGTGGTTACTGTCATGTTCAATAAGTCCAAAGCACCACTCTGTGTGTTCTCAGTGCATGACCCTGTGCAACTGGATAAAAATATCCCTACTGTTTATGCTGCTTTGTGGAAACACATTCCTTTTGTTTCTTTTTGGCATCTTTTCAAAAGAATCATTCTAAGCTTGTCAGAAAATATCCACAGATGAACTGACCAATCAAAGTACCTCGAAAATTTCACTGTATTTCTCTTGCAACCCCTATTATGTTTCTATAATTCTCTTCACCAGAAACAAGCTGAACAGTTAAAACATTATTAAGCCACAAGGTGTTGCCGGTTCTTTAGTGCTTTTTAAAACTTCTTTAGTTTTTGTTTTTTGTTGCTGGTTTTATATCTATAAGATGGTTTAAGTGACAGGAGGTTAACGAGGATGCATTAGCTAACTTATTAGCTCAGAAAGGGATCGACTTAGAGAGCCAACATTTATAGAAAAGTGTAAATCAGTGCTGAACGATACATTACATTTCTGTAACCAACCACTGTCAGTCCAGCATCTGGAATGCCAGATAATAACTGTGTAGCAAAACACAGTTAAAAAAAACAGCTTTGTGGATTCCCCCAATCCTCAACAGTGACTATATTCATCATGCATGAGCATGAAGGGTATTAAGGTATTATCTGTCCGTGTTTTGAGGGTGAGTCTTGATTTATGAAGCCAGATTAACAGTACTAGAACTTACAAGCAGCAACCAACACATTTAATTATTAACCAACCATGAATCAGATTCTTTAAACACATCAACAAATTAAATACAAATATTATAAATAATTTTCATGAATTTGACGACATCTAAAAAAAGTGAGAGACATGAGAAAAAAGTGTACAAAAATTGTGCTTTGAAATTGAGGAAGACTTAAAAAACATGATATTTTGAGTATTGAGGTGCCGGGTAATTTAACGAATAATCAGGCAGATTTTAATTTAAGCTTACTTTTTATTACGATTATTATTCTAGCATCATGAAAACATTTCTGTTTTTTCACCACGCTGCAGTATTATTTGGCCTCTATGTGCTGTTGGCTATGAAATAAAACAATATAAAGCTTTTATGAGGTGTTGTAAACGCATAAATGCAAAAAAATATGGGTCATTTTAACCCACTGATTTGTGCTTGCTAGGCAGCATGATGGTGTTATGATACATCATGTATACTTCAGCTTTTGTGGATATAACTGAGATGTTGCTGTCATGGGATTAAAGCTACAGCATGCTCTCATAATGTGCTGCAGGTGCATAATTGCAAAAATTAGGTCATTTGATCCCATTACTACTATGTGGTTGCCAGGCAAAGTGATGGTGTCCTAATAAATGAGAACTTTTGTGGGTATAAGTTATTGTGTTGTTGTAGTGAAATAGAAACGATACAATGCTTTTACAAGGTATAGCTGCATAAATCGGGGCGATCGTGGCTCAAGAGTTTGGAGTTCGCCTTGTAATCGGAAGGTTACCGGTTCGAGCCCCGGCTCGGACCGTCTCGGTCGTTGTGTCCTTGGGCAAGACACTTCACCCGTTGCCTACCGGTGGTGGTCAGAGGGCCCGGTGGCGCCAGTGTCCGGCAGCCTCGCCTCTGTCAGTGCGCCCCAGGGTGGCTGTGGCTACAACGTAGCTTGCCATCACCAGTGTGTGAATGTGTGCGTGAATGGGTGAATGACTGGGTATGTAAAGCGCTTTGGGGTCCTTAGGGACCATAAAGGCGCTATATAAATACAGGCCATTTACCATTTACTTAAATGCTAAAAAAAAAGTCACATTAGGCTGCTGTTAGGTGGTTGCTAGGCAATGTGACAATGCCATCATATCTGATATAGATAAGAACCTTTCTGGGCCTAAGATGTACCTGTGTGTCAAGTTTGGTTGCTCAACTCCAGATCCTGTGGGAGGAGTCGGCGGCCCATAATCAAACACACAGAGTTTGTCTAATATAGTAAGAAGATTTACAGACAAGAATAACTGCATAAAAAATAATACAAATTCAGAAATGTGTGTTCTGGATGTGAGGCTGAGTATCTGTCATCTGCTTACCCTAGCACAATGAGCTCTCCATACTTCACTGGCACTTTGGTGGAGGCGGTGGTGGAGATGTTTTCCTGCTCCGGGGAGTACATTGGGCACGGTTTATTGAGGTCTGGAGGAATTGGAGGCAAGGAACGATGGGTGAGATGCAACGGGGTCACGGGAGGAAGGAAGGGGCAACGAGGGGAAGGGAAGGGGCAACGAGGGGAAGGGAGGGGGTTGGTGCTGATCGAATGGAGCACTGGGGAGAAGAAGGAGAAGAAGGAAGGGGAAGGGTCAGCTGAGCCTCAGCTCCACCCTGTCATGCTTCATGGGTCCGTCTCTTGTAGCTCCACTTGTTCTACACTGAAAAGTGACAAAGACACAAAGATTAGTGTGTTTACTCACAGACAGTCCTGCTATCAGATCATTTAGAAACACACTTTTCTTTTTTCTGCAGTTTACTTCACTATTTTCACCTCGGGCTGAGAAGTAAAATGACCTTAAACACTTTAATTCAATTCAATTCAATTCAATTTTATTTATATAGCGCCAAATCACAACAAAAGTCGCCTCAAGGCGCTTTATATTGTACAGTAGATAGCACAATAATAAATACAGAGAAAAACCCAACAATCATATGACCCCCTATGAGCAAGCACTTTGGCGACAGTGGGAAGGAAAAACTCCCTTTTAACAGGAAGAAACCTCCGGCAGAACCAGGCTCAGGGAGGGGCGGCCATCTGCTGCGACCGGTTGGGGTGAAAGAAGGAAAACAGGATGAAAGACATGCTGTGGAAGAGAGACAGAGATTAATAACAGATATGATTCGATGCAGAGAGGTCTATTAGCTTTACAAAGTTGGGCAATCCTTTCATCTTCACTTAGAGAATAAACCACAAGTATAAGATTTAACAAGCCCTCAAACATGGAGCTGTCCTTTATAGGGGCTCCACATAAGTCCTTTAATGCCACTTTAAATGAAGATTAATGAAATGACATTAAGACCAAATCTCAGTGTACAGGGATCAAAATTACAGGCGGCTGCAGCCACAAAACTTTGTAAATAAGACTTATAAGTTAACCCCATGAAAGATGATAATTAAAAACAACAGAAGTAGAAATGAAATAAACAGATAATTATAAATGAGACCAGAACCGATGACAGATGGAGATAGATGGAAATGATTTGGTAAGTTTTTCCTGCATCTTCACCAGTGTTGGTGTCGAGCAAAAAGAATATCCAGGCAGTCTGTTCCAGATTACACGAGGGGTCGAGCTGGTTCACAGTTTACAAGCATGTCTGAGAGATATTAAGGTCCCAGATGTTGCAGGGCCTTACTAACAACCATTAAAATTTTAAAATCAATTCTAAATTTAACGCAGAGCCAAAGTAATGACCTCAGAACAGGTGTCATATGGTTATATTGTCTTTTGTTTTTAAACTGTGGAATGTCTGAAGTCAATTAAGATGCTCTTTTGATATTCTTTTGAATGTCACGGTCATATTATGACCATAATCAGGCCACATGGCCTGATTACAACATTAAACTTCCGCACATTAAATAAATAAACGCAAAGATCTACACCTTCACATGTCTGGATGGGAAATGTTTCTGCTGACTGATCTGGGTGTCTGCATATAGTGCTTTGAGTCATTTTCTGAAGTCAGCATTTATACACAACTTTCTAAATACACAGGAAATCAAAGAAAGGAGAAGAGAAAGAGAGTGTGTGTGAGAAAAGAAGGCATGAGAAAAATGGAGAGGATGGACTTCCTGTTACTTTAAATTTAACTCACGACCTTTCTTGTGTAAGTCCCCCTCTCTTCCAATTACAAGGTAAAAAAAAAACAACCAAAAAAACAGCATGCACATCTTTCCAAACAAGAATATCATCACTTCAATTCCAGGCAACCCTCCACATATGAAGCAGAATATTCCCAGAGTGCCTATTTGCTTAGAGAGTGCATGAATAAAGTATAGGAAGTAAAGTGTTTTGATGACGAGTGGGGGTAGGTTTGTTGTTTCTCAGTACTCTTAGTGAGGCTAATACAGTCCCAAAAGACTGAGCGTTAGGTTCACACAGAGGCCTTCCAAATAAATATTTAAGGCACAATGCCCTATTTAGTTTGAACTAAAGGCAACAGTTATATGAGCGTTTGTGGAGCATCAGAGTACACAATTTAAAATCAAATCAAGCCCAAATCCAAGGATGTGGCTTGTAGATGATAATTAACCAACTCACAGAAACTTCCTTTAATAGACTAGACTTGTTTTAGGACCGAAGTTAGAAGAGAATCATCTTTGCATAGGACTAAAACACCAGAGGCATCAGTACCACTGGCCTCTGTCCAGAAAATAAAGCTTGTTCCAGGGGTTGGTTTTCTTTAATCTGAGATCAACTGGCCACTAAATTGCTATCGAAGGTTTTTGTTATTACAGATGTGTCTGACCTGACTGCAAGACCTCAACTTGTGGTTAGAATTACTTACTTAGTGATTCTTAGTTTGTTAAATAAAGTCTGAATTTGTAGCACCAAAACCACTAATAACAGGTGTCCTGTGCAGCATGGCATAGGTGAGCGCCTAAGCCATGCTGCAGTTAGAATGCCGTCCTCCAGAAATTACCTAACTATTTGAGCAGAAATTTCTCAGTTTCTGTGTCAGATGTATGAGGTTTCAACTGGAATCTAAATGCAAGTAGTTAATATGAATTTCTGTTATTGTAGACGCAACAGATCTGCTACAGACAGCAAAATACTTGTGATTTTCGCAGAGTTGTCACAGTTAATCACCATATTCTCACAAATGTAAGATTGCCACCTTGAGCCATGCAATCACAAACTGACAGCAGACGACCTTATTGCCACACCAAAGTGGCTTTGAAGACAGCAGCTGACTATGAATGTTTGCAGACCTGGTTTCCATCTATTAAGCAATCATCTCAAAGGCAACAAAACTGCACACTCACACCACACGGTCGTAAAACTTCTGCTCGTGCTGCACTCTCCAATTACTCCAAGTGTCCATACCACCAGCATCAGTAACATTCTATAGGTTGAGGCAAACTAGCCACTAAAACACTTTTACACTGTACATTTCTCTCTGCCCTGCTGTTATCACAGATGTGTTTAACTCGCTTGTCATCTTAACAGAACGAATTATCACAGTAACAAGTGTCAAATGTACTGTGACTGAGGTTTTCTTACCTCTGGAACAGAATCTGAAGGTTCAGAGGAAAGCTTTTTATGGAAAGGCATCTCTCATCAAATTATTCCAGAAATGAAAAAGCTGCTTCCCAAAATATCAAACAAATAAGCCGTTCTGCTGTTAAGAACAGTGCACACATGAAATAGAACACACGGTACAATGCTGTGCAAAACAAAGTCTGATATGATTTGTTGCCCTCACTTTTAGAAGTCTGCTGATTACGCCTACAGCTCATATGCTCAGTGGGTTACTAGGAGGAAGATGCCTCTTTGCGCTAAATGGTAAATGCATACACTTAAACAGTTCCCACACAGAAACAGGAAGTCAAAGTGTTTATACCACCACAAGCGCCGCTTTCAGGCTGATCAGTTGTGACAAGCTGTGGGTATCAGTGGTGCACCCAACTCTCATTTTTTCTACTGCTTCTACATGTCATGTGCAAATTAAGCTCGCAGTAGCTCAAAACGTTACCTGGAGACGAGTAAATATTACAGCAGAGAGCATGGGGAAACACACTGCATTGTGGTTTACACTTGAGTGGCAGTTTCTAGAGGTGAGAACTCATTTACATAATTTAGTTCACTGGTGAAGAAAGGCTTTCCCAGGTTCAGCTTTGGACAGCTCTTAATGACCCAGAAACCTACTTCTTGGTCTTGCTGACAGTAATCTGATCTCTCGTGATAACATGAGAAAAAATAACATGAGGGAGGAGTTGTTTTTTTAAGTAGTCAGATGAGGGCATGCTATTAATCATCACAATTTAGCTTTTTAGGAGCTACACGCTTTACATGCTAAATGCTCATGCAGTCATGAACTGCTTTACAATCGTATAATCATATAAAAGATCAACGCAGCCACAGTGATATTACTCACTGGTTTTGGACTACGTTCTCTATTATTTTTTGGAGCCAGAGGTGACCATATTTAGATGCCTGACACCTACCTTTGTCATGACACCTATTCATCAGATGGATAAACTCTAGTATCCAAGTGGATGAGCTCAACCTGTGAGCTTTTTAAAGCTCTAAAGTTGGGCATTTCAAAATTAGTGTCTATGTTGGATGCAGTTACCATGACGTCACCCACAAAACCTCAAAATCTGTTTTTTCTGCCACCATCTTGGCATTATGAAACCAGATGTGACAAGAATGAGGGGGACTATGTTGGTTAATGGTGCTGGTTAACAACTGGGAAATCCTCCTTTCTGAAACTTCAATATGACTGGAAATGAGTGACTAAGCCCATAAACTCAGATGTCTGTACATAGCTTGTACTCACTACAGCCTGTACATACTTATAGTTATAGAATATTCATAACATACTTCACACCGTGTACATTATAACATACCATAATAGACCCATTTCTGTAATATACTTACACATCTATATTATTGCTAATATATATTGTAATATATCTATATCACGGCTAAAGCACTTTCTGGATGGATGCAAACTGCATTTCGTTGCCCTGTACCTGTGACATGTGCAATGACAATAAAGTTGAATTCTATTCTATTCTATTCTATTCTATTCTATTCTATGTCATGGCCCAGCACTGCTTTGCCATAGAATCCTATAAGACAAGAGCCCCTTTTTGCAACCACAGATAACTTCTTTGTGGCCAATAAAAAGAGCTCGAGTTTAACTCATGTCTTGTCTATTTGAAAACTAAAAAACGAAAAATTGGTCCACTCCAAGGATTGGCTCCCCCGACACAAAGAGAGTAATATAGTGTACGCTGTTGCCAGGCAGATTACCAGGATTTATACATCGGGGAAACCAAACAACCTCTGGCTAAGCGGATGTCACAACACAGAAGAGCTACCTCGTCAGGCCAGGACTCTGCAGTCTATTCACACCTACAGGCCAGGGGACACTCTTTTAATGATGAGGATGTACACATCCTGGACAGGGAGGAACGCTGGTTTGAGCAGGAAGTCAAGGAGGCCATTACGTGAAAAGGGAAAGACCATCTCTGAGTCGAGGAGGGGGCCTAAGAGTACATCTTTTACCATCTTATGCTGTGATTGCAGCCATTCCCCAACTCTCCTGAACGGTACTCATGGCCATTGATCAATGGTTGTTGATCAATGGTCATGAGAATTTGCATATTAATGAGCAAGGAACTGCTCTCCCAGCCCATTGTTCCTTCAGTGGGCTGGTTTCAGTCATTATGCAAATGTACTGTTTATAAGACTGGGAAAACCTGCAGTCAGCTGAGACTGAAGAAGTCACTTGGATGAGTGACGAAACATTTCTCCCATTGAAAACGCTACATCCAGATGAACAGAATCAACTTTTTGAGATTTGAAAACTATTGTTACTACACACCAACAACGCAGCTATATTCAGTGTTAGTACATACACATTATTTTTATCTGATACAACGGTCACAGTGTCAGATTAGCTGATTATTGTATTTGACTGAGAACTTGGTAATAAAAAAGACAACTGGTGATGACCGTGTGCTCACAGAATCACTGTGGAAGATTCACAAAAATTCCAACGTGCTGTGTCTGGTTCAGACTACGCAATATCAGACGATCAGGCACGTCATTTCACCCCATCAGAAAGATTATGACTTACTTAGACTAGCCAAAACTGTTGTGGCATTGCTGACACTTTAAGAGCAGAGTTCAGCAGGTGGTGAGAAGAGCAGTGAATCCTCTCAGCTTATCCTGACACTAGACACTACTGTGAAACTAGATGCAGCCCACATGCTCCTCTTACAGAAGAGGTTAAACCCACTAACCCCAAACCTCGACTCTGAATTATCAACGCACATGAAAACACACATCTTACTGTACACAAACACACACGTGTGCACAATCAGCAGTGCTGAGCAAACTGTTGGCTGGCTCACTGGGAATCGATTTTTTTTCCAATGGATCTAGACGTTGAAAACAAAGCAAAAACAGGTCAGGATGCTGTGGGTTTCATTACTGGAAGCGGCTCCAGGATGTCTTTCTGTCTCAGCTCAGAAAAACCAGTAGCTGCCTCTTCAGTCACAACAACTGCACATTCTGGATTTTTCTTAAAACACGACAGTGAAAATGTGTTGGATGCACATTTATGGACTTCCACTCAGCCATGTTCAAACAAAGCTACACTAAATCGAAAGCGAAGTGGACCAGAACGAACAAATACAATCATTTAATCTGAAAGTTATTTTTTGGCTAATAGATTAATCGTTTGCTCTACAGACAAAAACTCTGCAAATCTAATATTTTGTCACTGCTGACATCTTCACATACTCACTTTACATGTCTTTAAAAACGAGTGGGTGCTTTCACTCAAGAAAAAAAACTGAGTAACTATAAAGAGTGCTGCTGATTCATTTTCTGGCAGCTCTTCTCTGCTTTAATTTGGTTTAAACTATTTGTTAAACTGCCTACATCATTTGCTTAAAGAATCGTCTTTCTGAGGAAAATAAATGCATTTTGTATTATGGACTAATAATATCCATAAACTGGAGGAGCTGAGGGGGAGCAAACTGTTTAAAAAGGACGTCCCCTGTACACATACGTTGCATACACTGCATGGGCGTGTATATAATTTTTTAAATGTGTGTGTGACTAAGCTCTCGGCCTCTGCAGCTCTTCATGACATAGAGCTCCGTGTGGCTGCATGCCAAGTGCTGCTTAGCGACCGAGACACAGTCCTACAACAATAGGGCCAGATCTCAGAAAGGCTGACTTTGCTGGCCGAGGTCACTGCTTGTAACGGCGAGCTGCTGACAGCGAGAACAGAAACCTCAAAATCAAAAGCCTTCTGAAAAGTTTACTTCAAGAAGGCACCTGCTATTCCCACCGGTTTCCAAAAGAGCTCAACACATGACGAATACACACCAACTTTTTCATATTTGCATGCAGGATAGCAGCTGTACTTCTTCTTTTTAATGCATCGCCAACTTAGCAACAGTGCAACATGTCAAACTGTGCTATTTAGTGTATGCCAATGAGCAACACAGAGCCGTGCCCAGTGAAACCGAGCCTGCATCAGCCCCCCACGCCACACACTCAACGGAGATCTCTGCAGGATTGGAATCAAGCACAATGCTTTCATGTTGAGTTAAAAGGTGTGCAGTGCTTAAAAAGGGTAGTGTTATGGTAAGTTAAAGGCTGACACACTTTCAGGATCACAAAGCACAGCTTTGTTGAAACAAACAACATAACTACAGAGGCAGCGTGTGTTTCTCGGCTGGCAGGTCAGGAACCAGAAATGGGTCAGAAAATAGAACTAACGGGGTCGTTCCTGGTTCAGGAACTCCTATTGCTGACCACTTCACGTCTATTTGATAGAGTAAATGGACCCCAGTTTAATGGAATGGTTTAAGAAAATAATTTTATTACAGTTCCAATGACTTTTCTTTGGCTCTGTTTGCAGGAAATCCCTTAACTACTCTGCAAAGTCTAGTGCATGACTGAGTGAGAAGGCAAGTCCTGATATGCATGAGCTGCTGGCCTAAGGCCTTCAGCTTGGCTCATGTGAAAACACCTCCCAAAATGGACACTTATCTACATATTAGGGACATTTTTAAGTGATTTAAATTCCTACTTTGGTGCCACAATTCCTAAAAGCAGCCCTAATGAAATCCCAACAGAGACGTAGCTTCAAAATAGAAGCTAAAAGTGCAGTGTTACTCTATTAACCTTATCCAATCTAAATCTAAAAACCTAAATGAAGGCATTTTATTGTTTGAGGGTACGTTTTAGGTGTAGGCCCTGACTATAAATTAGCAAGATTTGTCAAGAAAAGATGCCCAAGAGGGCACAGAAAGACTAAAGTAGGACTTTGATGGACACCTACGATTGATTAGGAAGGAAAGAAAACCAGGACCTCCTACAGTGCAGCATCTTCATTACTGGAAAGCGGTAATGAAATCCTCCTGGCAAAGTGGGTCATCCGATCAATAAATAATCACAGATGTCTGGTACAGAGTCAAAGGGGATGCCATGTTTTAGCCCTTTTGGACTAGATGAGGTATTTAATATGAAAATACCTGTTGCTATGTGAAAAGATAACCTGGACTTTGTTGTTTTTTTAGTGTGAAATTGTACATAATTAGAGAGGAGTTCTTTAAATTCTTTCAATTCCAGTTCGAACAAATTCCATTTTTTTTTAACTTCCCCTTTATCTTAATAGCAAAGATGAAAGCTGCATTTGATGCTACTATAATCCAACACAGTGAATGGCGATGCTAAATTTTTTAATAAATGAGTTTCTGAAATAAAATCCACCTCATATTATTTTTCTTGAAAAGTCACATCGGCAAACTGCCCGGGTGTCTCCAAAAGATGTTATGAAACCTTCGTGTCACTCATTCACTTCCTCTGTGTTTCATTATGACATTGAAAACGGACCCAGTATTCTGCCTGCTTGGTTAACAGTAAATATAATCCAATGCAGGCAAAAAGTAGGTAAGCGTTGTTTTGTTAGTTTGGGTTTCTGTGTAAAAACGAGAATTCTACGTGAGGAAAAAAATAAGCTAATCTCATCACTTGTGGCTTTTCTGATCTTAATCAAACCTCTTCGTGACGAAGGCCATCATATGCCTAATCATCCCAGTATTACTGGCTCTCACCACATCCTCAAACACTAAGGCTTTTAGGCATCTCACACCTTTCATGTTTCCTATGAGTGGCGTGCAAGCGAGGCGCTTTGAGCTCCCCAGCTGTTTCATGCTGGGCAGCAGAATCACGTGTGCTTCAAAAGCTCGCAGCTTTTTAAACAGAATCTCTCCCTCCGCCATCAGGCCGAGAAACTCCAACACGAGGGGGGCTTTAACTTCTTTCCATCATGTGTGCATAAAACCAGAAATTATAATGCACCGCGCTAGTGTGAACTGAATTTTCCTGCATCCCGAGCCCAGAGCTCACTTTACAGAAAGATGCTAAGTTCAAGACAACAGTGCCAAAGTCAACTCTGCAATCAAAGAACCCAGAGTCACATCTGCAGTCAGAAAAATCGTAGACATAACATGATTTGCACTACTGTACTATACTGTAGTATGGTTAGAGAAACTGCTGAATCTGCACACAAGCAGCTGGAAACAGATAAGACGGAGTAGGGAGAGGTGAGACATCTTCTTGAATGCAAACATCTGCTTTGCTGAAGGGTGCTCAAGCAAAATATCCAAAAGTCTTCATTTTAGTGCTGAGAGGATTGATCACTTAATTCTTTATAATTGCCCCTTAACCCTGAGCAGACTTATTTAGTCTACTTACTGCCAATAGAAAGAGGGAAAAAGCTGTTGTAAATAGAGGACACAGCAATGTAGAGCAGCAAGAGAGATGCTCCATGGTGCTGAAAGACAGCCGTGCTGTGACAAACTCTGATTGCAATCTGTACTGAAACCTTTTCATGTCACAGGTGAAAGCTTTTGAAACTGTGATGCTTACAAGTGAAATATCAGAAAACCACAGAAAACGAAAAACATCACACAGAAGATATTCTGAGCTACTTCAGAGATACAGTGGGTGTTGTCCTACTTTCCAACTGAATTGATAAAAATACTTTATTGGTAGAAGTGTTGGTTTATGGTAATGTCAGTAAGACACCTGCTCCCACCCACTGTGCCTTCCTCCGACACTCAGGTCAGGTTACTATTTCTAGGTACCAACCTGAGCTTACATCAAAGATGGTTACAGTGCAGCAAAACCAAAGAGGGTCCCCATCAACCAAAAAATGGTCGGTGGGAATTCATCATCAGAGTTCTATTTAACCAAGAAGTTAACAAGGCTGACTATGGCCAATACTCTTATCACTCCCCTAATATCGTTTTTTTTGTTGTTGTTGTTTCAGTTTTAGCACTCTGCTGATGTTGTGTTTTTTATTTTCTCTCCTTTTTTACTGTTTTTTAGATGTCAATAGTCTCTATATTCTCATATAGAAATTATTTCTTTTACCTGCACAAGTAACCTTCTTCAGTACAGATTTAGGGACACTATCAAGATAGAGCACAAAGGAAGTTTATAAATATTCACTGTGCTTTTTCTAAAGTGGATTAAAATCTTTGTATCCTTATCCAGCGAGCAACAGCAGCTAATCATCTCACACCACCAAGAATGTGAAAAACAGAACTCTTTGTCCCCGTCACACTCCCAATCTGCCTAACCTGCGTTCTGTATGGAAACCAGGGTAAGCTTCTTGAGCTCAGCAGAGCACAGAAGACAAATCTCCGTGCAGAAGCTCGTGGCCTTGAGGAATGACCTTCACAGAGAGGAGGTTATTGCTGCTGTGGTCAAAGCCCCTCGGTCATAGCTGCAAATTTGAAATGTACTATGCTACTATCCAAAGTGCAGAAGCACCTTTCTGTCATAACATTATTCACTCGAGTGAAGTGCAAATGTAAATCTTATATGTAACTACGGTGACGGCATGCACCAGTCATCACAGGGCCTGAAATTCATATTTCCAAACCGAGGGCAGTATTTGGCCTTAAATGCTTCCTGCAAAAGGGATTTAGACACTTTGAGGGTGTTCCAGCCTGCTTTAGCTAGAAATAAGGCGGGCAACTTGGGCAAGATGAAGCATGGAGTTTTGAGAAGTTGACTTGTAACCTGCAAGTAGAAGTTCAGGTTCTCCTCTCACTGATCTGTCAGTTTTTTTCTATGTGATGACATAATCATTGAGTTAATCTTATTAAGAGAAATAACATATTTCTTCAAAATATTACTTTAAGGACAAGTTTATGAAGTGTTTTGTTTTAACTCAGTCATTTTAAGTTGTCCTAAAATATGACAGAATAACAAAGATTGATATAAAGATGGTAAAATGGGAAACCTTTGTTGACACAATGGCAGCAATATTTTGTCTTAAGAAAGCAACTGAAAGAGCTTTAGTGTACTACAAAACAGCCTCAGACTGAAGCTCCAGTGTTGACTTCAAGGGTCGGGTTAAACATCTACAATTAGGTAAAAACATCTATTAAACAGAGCATAAGAAAAAAGAGAACAGCGTCAAGCTTACAACTGTGATTTTTATTTTCCTAGAAGAATCCCGATGTGGGGGAGGAGTGAGATGGCTCAAATCACAAACCTCAAACACCAGCTGGTTGATGGGAGAGCCAATTTCTGAGCCGACTCAAAATGTTAGCTGTCTGCCAGATTATGATTTCTAATTAAAGAAGGTTAAAAAAAAAGAATAAAAACACAAGGATCGCAGCTGATCAGGAAGACCAGAATGAGTCTAACTTTCTGTGAGCTGATGAGTATAATTTCTGCCTCTTTACCTTTAATGGGAGCCGACAAGGTGTTTGTTTAAATAAATTATTAGCTCACTCTTTTCACATCCACAGAGCACTGAGAAGGCCTTTTCCGCAACTAACCCGTCACACGATTAATCTTTGCAGCATCAGGTCAAAGTGCTAATAATCCAGACACTGACGCCCACAAACAAATTACAACCAAATGTGAAACAACAAGCTTGAAGCAGATGGCGGGGTAAACGTAACAATAAAAAAGCCTCACGGGTCTTGACATCAGTCGTCTCTTTATGGCTTTCAAAGAAGGAAAGAACTCGAGATGAAAGGCTTCCTGCAGGTTCTTGGAATGTCTTTCATTGTTTTTCCAAATGGTGACTAAAACAGAGCATTATCCAGCACATCACGCTGGAGCTTTTACGACCAAAGAAAAAAAAGGAGGACTGCAGAGTCTTGACCATAAACCTCATCCTCGTAAGTGCTGTTGGTCTTAAAAAACCAGTTTCATCCTAACAAGACCCAATAACAAGTCAAATCATGTGTTAACCCTACAAATTATGGTTAAGTATTTTGGAGAGTTCCGTTTGGGTGTGGGAGGTTGTGTGTGGGGATTTTCTGTGAGCGTTTGTGTGAAGTGAAATGCATTTGTGTGGGTGCAGGCTCGTTTTCGGGGTCTGCTCTTCAGTGTGAATAGCTGCATGGGTGGGTCAGGTGAGGAAGATTAGATGCTCGATGATTCAGAAAGTGATCTGGGGAGCAGGAGGGTGAGCAAACGTGATGATAGATTCTCTCTCTTTTCTTTCTGTCTGTGTCTTCCTTTGTCAGCATGGTTAGATCGATGGACATGAACAGCTGGCGTTAACATTACAGGACATGAAAAGAAAGGAAAGAGGAGGAGAACTCTAAGGAAGTCACCTGGGACATGGCACGGAAATGGACTCTGTGAAAGGTATACACTGTTTGTTCTCATGAGTGGCCTTCCATTTATGTCTACACTTAAGAGTCCTCAGTCCAGCGCCATGCTTTTTGGACTCTACTAGAGTAGCTCTGCACAATTCACAATTCAAAATGATCCCAATTTAATTAAACTGGGCCCCTCAGTTAATACTGTATCAGGAATATACACACACTCACCAGACACTTCCTTAGGTACACCTGTTTAGCTGCTGATTAAAAAAAAATCTATTCAGCCAATCACAGGGCAGAAATTCAGTGCATTTAGACACAGACATTTTCAAAAGTCATTGTCCCGTTGGAGTTCAAACCGGGCATCACAATAATGAGGAAAGCCGATTGGTCGTTAATGCCAGATGGCATCCGAGTATTTCAGAAGCTGCCGATCTGCTGGGAATTTCCCACACAACCATCTCTAGGGTTTATAGAAAAGCAACTTGGGGTTAGTAGTATCTTGCCCAAGGATACTTGGCATACAGACTGGAACCATGGATCGAACCACTAACGATCAGTAGATGACCTGCTCTACCTCCTGACCTACAGCCACCCCACATCAACAGTTCAGGCTGCAGGTGGTGCCTTAATGGCGTGGGGGATACTTCTTTAGTACACTTTGGGCCCCTTAATACCAAATGAGCATCATTTAAATGCCATGGTGAGCCCATCTTCTCATGGGTGCTTCCAGCAGGGTGCCTCACCATTTCAGAAAGCCAAAATCAAATTCACAATGGTCCACCTCTCTGGCACCTTACTAAATCAATGCCATGAAGGATTAAGGCAGTTGTGAAGACAAAAGAGTCCAACCTGCTACTAGACAGGTGGACCTAATAACCAGCCTGGTGAGTGTTATTACAACTAAACAAAAAATCGGATTGATCCCCATAAGACAACTTTTGAATTCTGCATTCTGAATACTTATGAACTGTTATCTAAAGGTGGGATAAGCTTAATGGTTCAATACAAACACGTACATTAACTGGCACATCTCTACCCGCTGCTTTCTCAGAACATGCACGACTGACCAAATGTAAAACAGAACATCGAAGGCTTTGAAATGGTATGAGTAACGATGAGTCTTGCTCAAAAGCAGTAAATTTTTTACAGACTGGAGAGATGTTCCAGAGGACCGCTGGTTACTGTCCAAACTGACTGGATGATGCTTCGAGACAAAATCTCAAAATCTGCCTGCGCTTGGCAAATGCCGAGCGTTAATTTTCCATGCTGCTCACACTCTCCTTCAGTGGTGTGACTTGGATTTAAGAAATAGGGCTTCAACACCTCCTACAATGTAAAATTTAAATTCTTACAGTTAATGTAAAGATTTTTTTTATGTTAGAATTAGCTCATTATCAGACCATTTCTCTATCTATTAAACTTCTTTCCAATCAAACAGATTTTTTTTGTCTTAAAATAAACCCCCAAAGAGTACATGAGAGTCATTTCCATCCAAAGAAACTATAATCCAGCAGACGACCTTGTGTCTGGGAAATTCATGGCTGATGCAATGTTACAGAAAATTAGTGTAGTGTGAATTACATCACCTGCAGCTCAGCTGGGTGTACACACAGAGATAAGATGGCATTATCAATAGCAGTCAAAGTGGGAATTCCTAACACGTGCTGCTGAGTGGTAGCTTCAGCAATAAAACTGAAATAAAATTACTGTTTGTATGGCTGTGAGTGGTTTAAACGTATTTTAAATTTGATGTTATTTTGAGGCTAAATAAATACAGGACCTCACAGGACCATAGGATCATTTCTGTTGGGACATAGACATGCCTGCAGCTCGGCCTGCTTGAAAGTGATTTACACCGAGCCAGCGTGTCGATGCACACAGGAAGTCCCAATTCCCTGCTCTCTCACAGACAGGCACACACTTATCGTGTTCAGGGGTCCCTGGAGGTGCTCTCCAGTGTGTGTCTGTGTGTGGTCCAGTATTTACACCATGATGGATGAACACATAGTGTCAGGCTAGAATCACATGAGCCCCATGACGCTGCTCGACAGGGAGAAGATAAAAACAGTGGGCACAGTGAGGCAGGCAGCGAGTCACGTCCAGCTCAGAGGAAACTGGAGACAAAGGGTGGCAAGTTCAGTTAACCTCCATGTTTAACTTCTAATAACGAAGCTAAAACACACTTTAAAAGAAACTCAACACACTACAGCTATAACTTCTATAATCCACACACTACAAAACTCTCTGGACCGATATATTGGGCAAATCCATGGACAGCTCCTTTTTTTCTTTTTTAGTTTTGGTGGTCTCTTTCCTTCGAATTTAACTCAATAAATAACATGAGAGCATAGCAGCTCAGTGTTTTGTATAAAGTTTGCATATCTTCCCACTCTTGAACTCTTAATCTTTGAGGTTCCTTTCATAGTAACGGACCCTGCAGTTGTAATTTGTCCAAATTATACATGTTCTTTCTGTTTATTAGTTTTGCTTCTCAAAAGACAGGGCAGTCACCCAAAAATGATCATCTTTAGCTGTTGTGGTCCAGTGAGCTAATGTCTAAAAGCTCATATTTTACACCTAGACCAAAAACTTTGTGTGTGGTTGTGTCCCCAGATCAAATAATATGATGTTATCCCCACAAGCTAAATTATTTTAAGTCTTTTGACTCATTTTAGTTCATCTGGTTTAAACTGAAATGTTGAATTGATCCTGCCTGGTTGGGAAATTTATCAGTGAACCTTGACTTTGCAGTCCAACGTTGAAAGACAGACAAATTCAAAGAAATTCAAAACAAAGAAAAAAAAAATCCAGGATCTAGGTTTTACTGCAGGGTAATTGTGAATGTGTGAGTGTGTGAATGTGAGAGTGAATGAATAGTGGAATTGTAAAGTGCTTTGGGTGCCTAGAAGAGCGCTATATAAATGCAATCCATTATTATTATTAATTCCTCCTCAAGTTGCAAGTCTACTCGTCATCTCATCATGAGGTTAATCATTACCCAATCGATAGAATCCCATCAGCTATCACCTAATGTATCAGTCCAGTGTTTCCTGCTTTTCAATATTGCCAGTGTATATATGGATAATTAATAAGTAGGCCACGACTTCCTGTTCTTTATAGCCCAAATACAAATGCTCATTAATTTTGTAAAAAGACCATTTATCATCTAATGATAACAGATGGTTTTGAGACTGCATTTCAGCCACTGTATCCCTCTTTTGATTTACATATGCACTGTTTACTTGCATGCAACAAAAGCCCACCCAGATGTCGTCCATAAATACCAGTTGGAAGACAAACAAAAACCAAAAAAGCTCCCGGTACCAAAAACTGAATATTCATATTCATATATCAGTTTATTGTAACTGACTGCTGCAAAATATATGTGACTTCACTGGATCTCATTTGGTTTTGTTTGTCTTAATCATGAAAGCTGAGCAGAATTGTGATTTACACAAGAAGGGAGACTCAGCCAAAAACCATTAAAGTAAATGTGAATAAGCAGTAGACATACACGACTAGCTCAGGATGGTGCACATATGCTCTCTAGTATGGCAAATAAAAAATTAATTAGCTCCAGCCCATCTGTCATTTTGTATGTGAGGTAGAGTTAAATTTCCTCCCTTTTTACGGAAACATGTTAGAAGACATCCACTCTCTGTGGTGTTTGGGCTTTCTGGAGTAACCATTAGCTTACACCAGAGACCTTATAAACTTCTACACAAAGCAGACCACTTTCCCATGTGGTGTTACTGAAACAGTGAGTCTACATAGACACTGTAGTGGCTAATATTTAAGAGGATCTTCCATAGCTGTGACGATGGCGGAAAAAACGAGTAGTCGCTAACAAGGCCGATTAGAATAATCCACTTTGGGCCGGATGCCAAGCACTTGACCGGAGGAAGTGTTGCCACAACAATGCTCGCACTCATCAGCTATGAACAGCCAGGCATGAAATATATGGAGCGGGTCAGGAAGGGGACTTGAACGTTAGGGACAAGGTGAGGAATGTAAACCTGAGCTGTGTTGCTGAAAGCACATGTGAACATGGTGAAGATGGCATCAAAGGTCAAGGGGCTTTATGTATAAATCAAAGCCAGAAGGAAACATGCAGGAGCATCCCATAAATGCTGCTGCAGGCTCAACACACCTCACACCTCCCTGGCCAATTTTAACTATGAACATGGCACATCCATTTACAAAGCATCTCATATTTCACTTCAAAAGTAAAAATGTTGCCTAGTATAAAATGGCAACACCTCCACCCACCCAACCACACACCCACCATTCCTAATGGGAGACTGGAGTCAAACCCCTCTGGCATCAAATTCCTGCTGAGAACTTAAAACAAACCATTGGTTGCTCCAGAGGCCCCAATGGACTGCAGCTCCACAAAATCCAAGAGCGCACTCAAGGAAACAAGATCCACTCAAGGTCTTATAATATGGGACTGTCTGGAGGCTAGGTATATTAGAAGACTAAGTCCACTGTGAACAGAGGTGAATCTGAGTCATGGCTAATGTGTCATGGCTCATCCCAGTATTTCCTTCTTTCCGCATCTTTACTCTCAAATAAAAGTAGCTCAGGATGAGTAATAAAAAACAGAGGTGGTTCCCATGTTTTTCTGTTTTTTTTCCTGAATAATCTCCATGTGAATCAGACTTCCCAAAATCTAACTTGGGCTGTGTTAAATTAAAAATAATTAAAATAAGTCTTGATTCCCCCCAAAACTGGCTATAGCAGTAAACCCTATTTTGTCTGGCAAATGGAAGAAATTAATTTTACCTCAAGGCCTCTAATACAAGACAAGCTCCAGACAAGCTATTTGCCAGACATTTGTAGAAATCTAGTATGGTCTCATACTATGGTTGCTATGGTTTTCCCGTGGTGCTATCAATTCATCAGTTTATGAAGGCACTGGGTTTTCCACTAACAAATATCCAGAAACCTTTAGATCTTCAAGTTACAATCATCTAGCAAATATTCACACCTTGAAACACGGAACACAAATTCCCTTTTGCTACAAAATATCTAAAAAAGCCAGGCAGGGTTGCATGTTAATATGTTGAGAAAAAAGGTCATACAGTTACTGTCGCAGTTTGCCCCTGTGCTGCTTTGTCCACTGTGGAACTAAGGTATCTTTTTTCAGTTTTCAGGGAAGGTCTACTGTCTGGTTTTCCCGTGAGCTGCACGGGGAGGAGGATAACTGATGACAGAAGGCGGCGGCAGAAATAGGAGGGCTGGTGTTCGAGTTACAGTCTCATTAAAGATTCAGAGGGAAGAACACAGACTATACACACAGACGACAAACAGCCTCGTAGGTGGACGTGTAACGAGACACAAACCTACGCAAGGTCCTAGACATGCAAAAATGACACGATCACAGAGGCAGACATATAATATAGGATGATTGCATGTGCGGTACATGCAATCAGACACTGACGCATGTGTACAACAAGGATGTTCTGTACTCACACTGGACATCTTAATACAAGCAGGCCATAAAAACATGGAATCAAGCATAAACATGAGGTCATAATCACAGTTGTAGAACAGGATATTACACTGAAGTACATTATTTCCTGGATACTCATCACAGTAATAAACTTAAACCTTTACTACAAAATGTAATCATGGATATAAAATTTTGACACCTGTGTGTTTGTGCAGTGTGTTTTTTCTTCATTATCTTCATGGTCATCGGAATCTCTTGTGTTTGGTGACACATGACGTCCTCATGTTTCATATCCTTCAGATGTTTACTTTTTCTAAGTTTGAAACCTCATGTGTCTATACTGTAAATGTTTGTACAACACCCAGGGTTTTCCCACAGATACAGATTAGACTGTGGCAGAGGTTGAGCATCTTAGCTACCAAAAAGGACTGATATCGCCGTGCTCCTGGCACACAAACAGCAGATACAGGACTTAAAAGCCAGAAGCACAGTTCCGAAAAATATGTAACTGCAAAGATACAATTCAGGATTTTATAGTAAAAGTTTATAAAGAATGACTAAAATTCTCCGAGCAAATGAGGATTTTCAGTTTCATAAAGAATCAGGATAAGTTGTGGAAAAACAGTATGTCTGCATAAAATAATCATAGAGGGTATGTTTGTAGACAGACAGGTCTGAAGTTAAGAAAGATTGGGGGAGGGTATGATAGAAAGAGTATAAAAAGCCATGTTTCAGAAGGAACTGGGTTTCATGGCAAGGAATGTGTCATCATAAAGGAAGGACTTCAAAAGGATAGTATAAAAATAGGATCCTCAAAGGATCAACCAACGGCAAACAGCTGCAAACGTCACTCTGGAATTAAACTTCTTTTCCTCATTTTGCTGTAATAAACCAGGGATCTTTAAAACAGAGTTGAGAAGTCTGAATAGACTAGAGGAAAACTAGGTGTTTTTCTGTTTTGTTTTGTTTTTTAATTTAAAGACAACCCAAGAAAGCAGGCGGGAGTCAGCTGCTGGTGTAGAAATGCAGCAGTAAAAACATCTACCTGAACACCAAAGACAAAAAGCCAGACCTCCCTATCCGCAGAAACTGCTAAAGGCAGGCGGGGAGAAGAAGAGAACCTGTAAGCTGCTCAGAAGAAGGACGATAGCTACACTTAAGAAAAAGCGAGACATGGGCGATGGAGCAAAAGGGACTTCTTTGGAGGGAGACTTTGATATAAGCTGCAGGCTTAATGAGGACACAACCCAGGGGCCCCTGAGCAAGAAGCCAAGGGCTGAACTGGGAGCAAGTTATCTAGGCTCCTAAACCTACCCCAGTTTACCCCCCCCTATTCTGGAACAAGGAAAGATGCCAGTGAAACGGAGGAACAACCCACAGGAGGAGCGAGAGGAAACAGAGATAAGTCAAGCCACATGTGTCACAAGCTGAAAAGACAGGGCACAACAACCCAAGAACATGGATCCACGGGACAGGTAAGATGAAGAAACAAAGTGAATGCTACCACAGAAGAGTAGGAAAAAAATCTTTAAAATGCCCAGTTACATGACAGTGGAAGCTGTCTTTAGAGATGGAGCAGGACATATTAAGTGTGGAGTTACAGGAGTGTACGCTAAGGATATGCCAGATACCCCACCATCTGTTTATGGTGACAGACCAGCCACAGGTCTCTTGTGGATGTCCACCCTTCAAAAACTGAACCACCCGATCAGTGAGCTATAAGAAATGCTCCTTACATGGATGAATGATGATTCTTGATCAATCAATGGGAAGCTCATCTTAGGAAGTGACCCTGTCAATAGTTACTGGCAGACGAATACAGCCTTACACAGGAAGTGGAAGACAAGGAGAATATCCACCTTTTCACTCCCTAAGTGCAACCGGTGATTGCAAAGAGGGAGTGTCAAAATGGGCTGATGTCCCCAAGCCCCTGCCACTTATAAACCACAAACAAGCGGTTTAGTATGGACCCATAATATGACTATTACGACTTCTGAAATCCATTAAACTAATGATGACTTTGTTTAAATTCAATAATCTATAGTAACAGTTTATCATGAAGGTAATGATTCATTGAGAAAATAAGAATGTGCAATTTCACAGTGAATAAGGATGAGCTGTAAAAAAAACAGGAAATGTGCTTGAAATAATCATAAAGGCCAAGCTGAGACATGTCTGCAGTTAGGAGTGGGAAAGATATGATAGAAAGTAGGTAAGTAAATTGGAGTACAGAACTGGGAACATCAGAGAATCGACCAATGCCAGCTCTGAATCTGATTTTGCCAAAATGGCCCAAAGACTTTAAAAGAGGGAGGTTGTATTGGCCATGCAACGTTCATATCACTCTCTCCAAATTTAGCATTATATATCCAGTCTCAGTTCTCTTGATTAAGCTTTATGATAAGCCTGTGATTTCTTTGATTTGATTTTTTTTTATATAACCGCTTGCATTGCTTAAATTCTTCAATAAATATTTCAAATATAAGATTAAACAAGAGAAGCTGCTTTGATGACTCCTCATATAATAACAAAAGGTTAGGATTGTAGGATTGTGATTATAACATTTAGCCAATAAATATTAACAGATCCTTGGGGCCTATTTCCACGCCATTAAAGTAATAATTAACCAAGTACCCACATCAGTAAGAGGAGAACTGCTGTTAATGAGTGCCAGTGGTTATAATATCTAATTCAGGGTGCGTTTTCAGAAGAAGCAAAGGCAGACACTAGACTAAAGCAGTAAAGAGTGAGGTGTGTCTCTTTGGCACTTAAACTAGCCTCTAGTTTAAGCCAGTAAGCCAGGTGATCCCACTTCGAGTAACACTCTCAGAACACAAACTCTGGCCTTTTACATGGATAACTGGTCCAGACTTCCTGTATAGGGATACCTGAGATTCTACAGGTACGCGTGGTTGTAAAGAAATATAATAATAATAATTTTCCTTTTTTTCTTTTCAGCGGATAAACTTCCTGCCCTGCAGTTGTGAAAGCAGCCCTAAGCAGCCATGGAAAGCGATACAGATTTCAAGAGCCAGTCGATGTCCAGAGCAGAACAAGGACTAGTACTGCCATATTCAACACAGTGGAGCCTGAGTACTTTCGACCGCCAGACAAAAGACACACTAGAAAAGCAGCTGAATGATATCCAGGACAAACCTGGCCAGTGTGCCAGGCGGGAAAGAAAGCATGAGACAGGAAAGAACAAGAATAAATGATTAGCTTAACCTACAAGTTATGACCATGGTGATGTCCACAATGTAATATGGCGTTATTCTCAAGGACAGTGGGAAAAAAATGCTAAAATGAGTCACTAAATATACGGAAACACAGATTTTCAATGCATTTCCTTCTTTTTATACTAGCCTAAAAAAAACAACATAAAAGAACCAAACTCATTGACCTGAGTTGTTTTTTTTCTCCCCACACGAAGTTAAGTCCTCACAGGGTGTTTATTGACTCCACATCATCATCACCAAATGCTTATATAGTCATGTCATGTTTTGATTGCATGAGGCATCCAATGTGACCTTCTTAAATGCACACAACAGCAGAAAACAGTGTGTGTGTGATATGTGAGCTCAAAATGATTCATCTGCATCCAGTGCAGTGTTATTGAGGTCAGCATGTGTCACTCTTATCTAGAAAAACAATACTGAATAGAACAGAATAGAAAAAAATAGCCCTTTATTGTCATTGTACATGTTCAATGAAACTGTGGGTGCTTCATGCTAACTGTGCAGGAATAAAATAACAAACAGGAGGCCATTTAAGGATTGCACCGTGCGTCAAATATTATTGTATAATATCAAATGTGTGACAGAAGCTATAATACAGAGGCAGAGACGACTTGCGTCTTCATTTTCTATCATAACTCCTTAGCTTTCCTTCACTTCAGGTTTTGCCCATTTATGCTTGCTTGACAAATGAGTGATGTGTGCGTTGAAAAGACAATCTTTGCTCTTTTCGTAGTGTATATAGTGTTTCTTTGAAATGCTGTGCAAGACACTGTCAATCTGAATGCTTTAATAACAGAGACACAAATACAGGTTATGAATATTAACATGTCTTTAGTTACAATGTCATCACGAGTTTCATGGGGAAAACACTGAGTTTGTTCCAGGGAGAAAGTTTATTTTCACTGTCAGTGCATCCTTGCTGTTTTTGAGGCAGGAATTCGAAACAACAGATGTGAGCAGCTGCAATTGAGCAACTTGTTTTTATAGCTTCCAATGGGAAAGCAACAACTGTCAATGAGTTCACAACAACTCTAAACCAGCCCATAACGTCAGCCCCATTTCAAAATCCAAAAATATTAAATGTCCACCCCAACTCTGCGGCTAAGTAGGTGATGCTTTTGTGTTTTCACTCACTGATCTTCTTCTAGCAACTAAGTTTTATTTTTAAAAAGTAAAGCAAGTCAAATTTTCTTCTGTAAAACCTTCACAGTCTACCGGGAGATTTCAGTACAGACTTTACAAGTAACTGCTCTAAACAATGGAGGACGGTGCTTGCCTACCAACTATACAATGACTACATTTATTGTTTATAGCAACTAGAAAGATGGAAACATTTAAGTTAAATAATTTTACTGTATTTAAAGGTAAATTAGTAGTTTGAAACAGATGTTATAAAGGTATGTAGCATCAATCATCCTGTTTCCACAGAAGCTAAAGCAGAAAAGGAACCATCAGTGAAAACGATCTCATCACTTGCGTGCCTTTGGTTGGTTAATGTTTCCGTTCACCATCCATTTCTTAAAGTGTTGGTGCCGGTTGATTTTCTCTAGAAAGGGAAAAGGGAAGGGTGTGTGTAGGTCTAATTGAGCTGCACCTGGTTGAAAGGCAGCCAAATTAAATGAGCTGGCATTTAGTCCTAATACCCCGTTCAGGCTTCAGCTGTATTAGTTTGGCTACTCTTTCCAGACATTTAAAACAAAGACTTTACATTGCTCAAAAATTTAAATAGTACAACACTTTTATATATTATGTATTTAATTAGCATCTCAGAAACTTTACAAATTGCCTTTGCACAAGGACTGTAAGACTGATTACCTCTTGATTTTTTTCAGCAATTACTGGCAGGTCTCTCTCAACATTAACAGTCTCCATGGGGAGGCCAAAGCATCAACAAGTAACACACTCAACTGTCTGTGTGTCCGATGCACACGCAAGCTCATTTGAGACAGGAAGGTTAAAAAGTGAAGCAGGAAATGGTGATCAAGCACGATCAAAGGAGGGGTTGACAATTACAAGCCCATGTGTGCATATGAAAATGAGCATGCATGTGCGTGCAGCAGTATAAAGTGCCAACTGATATCACCATCAACAGCTGTAGTCGCCTGTCCGAACTAATAGCAAAGCAGGAAACCTCTGAGATTTTATCTTGATAATCGCACAAAAGTTCTCTTTCACTGTTTTTTTTTTTTTTTTTTTTAAATACACAACCTCAACAGCACTTTCAGTTTCAGCTATAAAAAGTGAAAATTTATTGTGATGTAAACAGAAACTAAAGCTCTTGTAGCAACAGGTTGCGGTTTGAGTGTGGGGAGAGGTGTTGCTCACTATCATCAAAAAGGCATGCCAACAACACAAAGGTGAGAAAACCAACCCATTCAGGGCATAAGAGCTGTCAAAAGGTCATGCTTTCCCATGAATCGGCCTCTTTGGTAAAACATGAAACTTAGTGGCCTTGTCTTTATGTAACAAACTGCACATCGAGTATCTACATCACCTGCATTTATTTACTAAAGTGTAAAAGCAAATGCCCAACATTAACAGAATTTCTTTCCCCCATCAGCATTTACAAATAGGGATCCTATTCATGAATTTAGCGGTTGTACCGTTAGAGTAATAAAGCTGCAAAAAAAAGCTTCAGTTTATTTCCATTTCCACTCTACCCTCAGTTTTCTGACTTGGGTATTTAAAGCAAGAGAAAAGGTCTTTGTGAGGAAAAGGAACAGAGTAACAAATTGGTTAATGGTAGAAGATAAAAAGTAAAAAAATATAGAACAAAAAAAAGTGTACTGTGTCCTTGACTGAAAAAAGTAGTAAGAACTAAGAAGGAACTGGGCGAGCTCGTCCTTAACCTAAGCTCTTTCTCTTATCCTTCACCTCTCGTGCAATTTTAAAGAAAGATTTATTTCCGTTCCTTTTCCACTGCTCCAGTAAGATTAACGAAATATAGCCCTGTAGCTTTTGCTTAATCTTACAAACAAACAAACAAACAAACAGACAGCACTCATCACATCCACCTTGGCATCAGCTCTTGCTTTGGTGGAAGAAAAGGCATAAGCAAGCACTGTCTTCAGCTGCTGTACCCATATGTCTTGAATTGTTGTCTTTCACTATAAAATCTTTATTTGTGTTAAGACAATAAGACTCAAGAGACCATACAGCAATCAGGCACAGCATTAAAACCACTGCCAGGTGAAGTGAATAACATTCATCTTCTCTTTAAAATGCAATGATGTGCTGAAAAACCTTGAGCCTTAACCCACAGCGAGGCACTCCCCCATCCGGATATTACCACCTGCAACACCATAAGAACTGGACAGGACCAACTTGAGGAAGACAATAAAGACTATATAGTCTTATCTGGGCCTTTAAATTCCAGATTCCAAATCCGACTAAGCAACAATAGGATGACTACTACCGAAAAAAAGCTCCACTCCCAACACCCCCGTGTTAGACACAGCAGGAAACATTCAGAGATTCCTGTGTCCATGACCCAATGCACAAAATAGGCAGGTGTTTTTTATGTTCTGGCAAATCAGTTTCATGTTTGGTTTCACTTGCCCAAAATGCAATCCACAAAAGCAGCGTTCTCCCAAATCTTTTCAAAGGAAACTCGGTTATTTTAACCCGGTGCATTAGCTGCATATGTGGCATTTGTGGCTCTACCTTGGTTCTATCTCGGGAAAATGAGGACTCAAAAAGCAAACACATATTATGGCAGCTGCTCACATAAATATGATTTTTACAAATGCTTGTCTGAATCTGAAATGAACCACTTGGAATGAGGGGAAGGAATGATCCATTTGTTTCTTAGGTTTGACTAGTTTAATGTCATTTGTTTTTTAAAATGAGTCACATACTGAGCATGCATCCTCACAGCTCCTTAACAGAGCAGCCTACCAACACATGACTGCCTTGCAAGCAAATGCACAAGAACCTAACCGTGACTCTGGCAAAAAAGGAAAGCGCCCTAAGCGCAGGCTCTTTAAAGCAACACTATGGAAAATGGCTGGTGGTTTAACGCTCCCCTTCCTCTTTTACTCCCTACCTTGCAGAAACAAGGCCATAGAATTGTGCCCACTGTCTGACCCACTTTTCATGACAGACGTAATCTCCCTGCACAAACTTCAGCCTGTTTACCAGCCCAGCGGAGTGTAAGCCGGACCGGGCGGAGTATGCCAAGCTCCTCACACACAGCGGGAGGAAAGCTGCCGCTCAGCTGTACCGACGATTACACCCGCTGAGCTCATCGGCCCTCTCTGATAAAACTACACACCACAGGCACGTGCACACAGAAAGAACGCTGCAAACACAAAAAATCTCCTCTCAGCACGAGCACACTGTATCATTAAGGTTTAAAAGGGTGCCAGCACACAGATGTTTGGCAAGTGGCTGAGTGGTTGGTTTGAAACTCAAATATAATCACTCAATGTAAGGATCCTGTCCTGATTGGCAGCTTTAATTTGTCTGAGTGAATGTGCAATAAAAGGCTTCTACACAGTTCACATAAACGCATTCATTCAATTTGCCCACTTATCTTCGACAGTCTACTTATCAGGCTGTCTTGACAAAGTAATACAACAATGTAGCGCTATGTTGTGATGCTGTTTTAAAAATATACTGTAACAAATCTCCTGTAGCAGTATTTTTCAGATTAAGTGCAAAACACACACAGAAAAAATACGTAGGATATGTAGAATTTTCCTTTTAATTCTGAAAGACTATCATTGATCTTCGCACTAAAGATGTTTTGCTAAAACTACTTCTGAACATTTGCTTCGTAATGACAACATTTCATCATGCAAATGGCTTCAGGAATCCAAAATCCCTCATAGAAACAAAAGTGAATATAAATGCAATACCAAAACTGCCGTAAAGTCAACTGCTCATAACTTCAAATATTGAAAGCCACTTTTAAAAGCCCGATAGGGGCAAGCACATTAGTAATTCTGTTGGTGTTTAGCACAGTTTCATGGTGCTATTGAATCTGTCCGTCTACAAAATCATGCTAAATATTTAATTGAAATTAAAACACTTAAACGTTTTAGATGAAAAGGGTTCATTCTTTTTTTTTTTCCAGTCCAGACCGAGGCGAGACTGTGAGGCCTCCCTGTGTCCCCACAGACTGGGTAACTAAGGATACAGGCAGCACTGAACCTCCATTAAGACATCAGAGCTGCACTCCCGTCTGACACCAACAGCTCCGATTTCCTTCCTGAAATTGAGACTCTAAAGCATGCTGAGAACATGAACACACACTTGGGCCTGTAGCCAACACACCCTATGTAAATGTGCAAAAGTGTATATGCAACACTTGCACTCTCACCTCTGTTACACAACAAATCCTGGCCCAGTAGAAACTGAAGTTTCCACAATTTAAAGCAGTGATGAATTGCAGGTCTGCACTGTGAAGCAGGATTAAGGATTAGTGAGATAAGAAATCAGATTTAACTCTGGATTTTCAGCGTTGCAAAGCAGTTCGCTCCTTTTCCTCTGTTATGTTCAGGGGATCGATAAGTATAAAATCACCACCTACTGACCAATCAATGCTCTTGGAAACAGCATCCCCATTCCTTGGAGATCACTCTGGCTTTGGTGGATGGATAGTTAAAAAGTCTTTAGTTCTATAAGTCTTTGTCTTTCCCTGACAAACATCAACAAACGACAGAGATTCTCAGCTGAGAGGACTTTACTTCTTGTGTCTTTTAATTCCATATTTAATGTAATAATAATATATTTATATAATAAAGTTTACTAAAGATTTGCAAATGATATTCACCAATTTGAACTTTTTTTTTTTTTAGTTTGTTCTTTGTCTTGTCCCCCTACTGTCGGGTCACAGTTGAAAAAATAAGAGCTGGTAAAAAATACAGCTAAGCAAACATTAAGCTAACATAAATTCAATGGAGGACAAAATTTTAATTGTAGTCAGACTTTATTTGGCAATGACATCGAAAGCATATAAACTTACACGATTAACAGTCGACACCGTTCTTTAACAGCTTTGGCAGCAGTAACTGTTTTGCTTTCAAATTCCTAATACTTGTTGAATATTTGTCATTCATCAGTGTTTCTACACACTTTATTGTGAACATGTCGAAAAACCCATGTTGCTCTGCTTGGTTGGTTATCAGCATTGCTACAATATGAAGACATATTCTGAGAACTGTTTAAATCTTTTTCATAATACAGGGTCTGATTCTAGACACCAGATCTAGACGTCTTTGGCCACTGATACAAACCCATATGCACAACTTATATGTTTGCAGAAAACTGACTGCAACAGAGCACGTTATATACACACAACACTTTTCGCACTATGCATCTGTAGCTATAACTCGTTGAAAGCCTACTTTCTTGCTTTCTTTTAAGGTTAAATTTTAAAAAGAAATGTGATAGAACTAGACAGTTTATAATTATTTGAATTTCCTATTCTAATACAAATTTTAAAAAGCTCTGAGGTTGGTTCAGTGACAAAATGAAATGCACTGGCTGCTACAACTTGCCAACATTTCCTCATTAGCGTTCACAATAAAAGGCAGACAATGGAAGTAAGACCAGGGACAGATGGTGTTAATGCACGTCTCTCTTCTCTGTGACATTTCCAGAAAGGGGAAGGGAAGTGGTGAGATCCACATCAGCTACCCAAACCAGACAGAAAGAAAAAAGAAAAAGAGATGAGGAGAAGGGGGGAGACAGAGAGGTGAAATGAGATGGGAGACAGAGAAGGAGAGGAGGGGGAAGTCATTAACTCGCAATCAAGCTCTGGAAATGGCAAAAGAGTCCGTCCATTCGCTTAATTCCTTATCAGGCAATGTACCCTTTCTCACTCACCCCTCCCTGTGACAGGTCAGCACGCAGGATGGATGGGATGTAAACTAATACCTGCATCTCTGAAGCCTGCAGTGCACACAAAGATATAGTCAGCCAATGCCAAGCAGAGAGCTGTATCTTAGCGAAGCTGCCTCTGATTTCCACTTAGATAAACACACAGTCAAAACAGGTGCATATGTGTGTGCGTCTGAGAGACAAAGATCAGCGCTCTGCAGCTGCAGCACTCCCTGTCATGACTTTACTCGCAGTGAGTGAGTGAGTGAGTGAGTGGACATTACCAAATGAGGTAAAGTAGCGTTAATGAAGGAGCAGTTCATTCCCGGAGCCGTTTGCAGAACAAAGACAGTTATTAGCGGGCAGCAGGATGGCTATTGTCGCACTACACCCGCTGTTTTAATTATCAAGCAAAGTCAGGTGGCCTGCGAACTCACTGCGATATAAATGATGAGGTCCTCTTATTGTCCCGAGCCTGCGGTCGGTCTCAGCTGCTTAGCCTTCCCACCAACTTGCAGAGGCTAAGGAGCTAGCTATCGTCCCACCGGCTCAGAAGGAAAAAACAAAAACATAGAAAAAAAACGGCAGAAGATTTCGTCCTAATTTCTCCGCGTCTTAGCTGCTTAAAAAAATAAAATAATAATGATAAAAAAAAAATAAAGCGTATCACGTAGGAAAAATAAATAAAATAGAAGCAGATTAGGGTTTTTTTTTTAAATTTGCTCTCCCCTTCCAGGAGTCGTGAGTTGCAGACGCTCACCGTAAGAGAAAATATCCACGGTGCTTTCTCTTTATTTTAAATGACAGCCTCTCCGCGGTGCGCTGTCCTTTGTTGTGAGCATCTCAACGTAAACACTGAGCCGACCCGTTCTGCCCGTTCTCCGCCTGCGAGCGTGCGCTGTAGGAGGGGACAGGGAGAGTGACGCCGCCGCACAGCATTCTGGGACTTGAAGTTTTACCTCCCATATCTCGTATGAGGCCCTTCAGGGGTCTCAGTTTACATAATTATTAGCGTAAGCAAAAGATATATATAGCAGTATTTCAGGTTTACAGATATTGGGAAGCCCGATTATTTATTTCTTATTTATTTATACTGGGTGAGTATATGAACTGGATGGGCAACAAGGGCGATAGGCCGGCCTTTTGTTTTATTAAAAAAGGAGAGAGTATTTATTTTGTTACTCACACAAAGCTGAGGTTATATAATAAGCGGCAAGACCCGTTAAATTTACACATAAGAGTAAGGTTCAGTCCTATGATTAATAAACCTATACACTAGGTCAAAGTTAAGCAAAACATAATGACAACTTTACATGGATAGCAGACTTAGAGAGAAATGTAACCTCAGTTACTAAAGTGCAGAAACCTCTGTCTTTGATTACAAAGCAGGAGACAAACAGGAGAGACATTTTCTCTAGTTACAGGAGTGGAAATATGAAATCACCACACACACACACACACACACACACACACACACACACACACACACACAACAGTTGACTGACAGTTGCGCACAATATCTTCACCGCATTTCCACTTCTTTTGAAATTTTTAAGTGAAGTCACGTTTTAAAACTACATCATATGGACAAGCATACTGGGCCACCAACACTTTACATGTACAGGAGCTGCTTGGTCATGTAAACTCATGCCATCAAGGTCCTGCTACACAATTTTTGTGCTGATGTTAATGCCAGAGGATTTTTTGAACTGTGTGAACTATGTGCCCCAGCAACTGGCAACCCCGCTCTTTAACTTTACATGGTCTTCCACTTGGTGGCTGAGTTTCACGTTGTCATAATAACACATAATCGATCATGGACTATCTAGGAGGGAAGAAATTTCACCAAATTACCTGTTACAGTACCACACTTGAATTCAATGAGCTTTTTAAAATGACCCATTCTTTCATTAATGTTTGTAAAGTCAGACTGCACGGCCAGGTGCTTGATTTTATACTAATTGCTGCAGAAGCACTAAACTACTATTAACCAAATAATTAAGTTAATCTCAAGATGCAGTAGCTTATCTACCTTGTGGGTCTTTTCATTACCAAACTAACATAATTTACTATGACCTTTAACATTACCTTTAGGGACAGGTTGGACCCCCCAAGACCGATCCATAACATTAATACTAATATAGATGCTGGCAGCTTAGACTGACAGATGTTCTGACAGGTCAGTATTTGCTAGGCCTCAGGTCCCCTAACTCAAGGGGACATCACCACTGTGTTTGTTCTGCTGGTGACTTTTAATGGACTACCTTTTAATCCAGACCTGCTAACTTCTGTCTTTTGTTTTGTTTTTTGGGGGGGTTTTTGTAGCTTACTTTAGTTTATGTCTAAAAGCCAAAATTTTGGTGGCTAAATTGCTAACTTTGGGGCTTCAAGATTAGAAGTATAAAACCAGTGGCTCAAGTAATAGTGGCTGCATACATCTATCATGTACAAGCTATGGTCTAAAGTCCATATTAACTCTTTGTTATGAAGGGAAAATGACCATAGACAGTTTTGTAGGAAATTCAGAATAATATATCAGTTCAAGGTGTTTCTAAAAAGATATGTTTTATGAAATAATATGACAAAAAGGGGGGAAATGTGAGACAGTTTACATCTATCTATTTTTAGCCACTTACTTATCTCTGCTGCCACAAGGACTGATACAGGACATCTCAATAACACCATAAAACCCAGCAGACATGCACATCTGCCTAGCAGGGAATCATCTGTTTTCTCATGTTAATGAGATAATGGTAACTTCTCATGTTAACCGTTTATTTCAACTGTTAACCTAGCAACAGTGCTACCAATGGCACCACCAAGCCACTCTTTTCAAATAAAACCTTTACATTTCAAGCATATGTGCGTGCACAAGATTCACGTAGTTCATACACAGTAGGATTATAAGTATGAGTTATATGCATGAGTCAGTCAAGTAGTAGATGATCTGGAAGGACTAGTTCACTTTCACTGTGACATCACAACACTGTATTTTAATTATGCACTCACGACAGATGTGGTAATAGATAATCGTAATAGACTGTCTACATAGGCATTTGCACTGTCTCTACTAGAATAAACTGAATGTATTTTTATAAAAAAAAAGTAAAAAAAACTTCTTTTAATCCATATTTGAAAGAAATAAATTATCTAATAAATAATAATAAATCTAATAAAAATAAAGTAAGATGATTTGATATATACCAAAACACTATGAGGTTCCTTTGAACACCGGCTCTTCTGCTTTGCTGCCTCTCCCCTTTCACATCAGTCTGTGAGATTCATGTGATAATAACTCTGTAGATTTGCTGTACATGACTTCACCTTCAGTGAAAACACCTTACATACCATTTTTAAAGCTTTATCCTGGGTGGAGCTAACTGGAATGAAAGTTGCGTTAGTGTCTGTCTTGCTGCCGCCGTCATCTTTGTCTTTATCTCCACCACGCTGCATGCCATCTTTTTCCTTTTTCCTCCTGTTCGTGAGTGTGTGAGGATAAGCGAGTCTGTGGGTGTTTTCCAGAAATCATCTTTTTGTTTTAGAAACCAACTTAGCAGGTTTTAGTGTGGTGAATTATCGGCTTTCTATTTGTTTTTGTTTGAGTCAAAATATTTCAGTATCCAGGACATGGACTCAGTCAGTGGAATGAAACTTTTCGGAGCTGTTTGCATAACGAGTCTGTGTTATTTTTTTCATGAGCTTTTTCAATGACAAAGCTGTCATTGCACACCTGAAGCATTAATACAAAGCTTGTGGTCCTGTCTAGTTTATATTAGACCTTACCATTACATTTTTCAAGCAAATATGTCTTGATCGTGGATAAAATAGTGCATACACAGCACCAGGTATGCTTATATAATATGTGGATTCAGAAACTTCAGCAGATCCATTGGTTTTTGAACCATGACACAACATTTGTATAACCCCAGCCTTTAAAAAAAGGCTGGGACACAGTGTAAAGTTTAAATGGAACCAGGAGGCAATGATTTGCAAATCATATAAATCAATTCTTTATTAACTATAGAACATAGAAAATATATCAGATCTTTAATGTTGAAACATTTGATTATTTCATGAAAAAAAATTAGCTCATTTTGAATTTAATGGCAGCAACAAGTTTCAAAACTAAAAGGACAGGCCACCAAAAGCCCAGAAAAGTAAATGTTACTGATAAGCAACGCCTGGTGGAAAATTTTGCAAATAAATAGGTTAATTGGGAACAGGTTAGTAACTTGATTGGGTCTAAAAAGAGCGTCTTAGGGAGGCAGAGTTTCTCAAGGTGGGCAGAGGTTCACCATTCTGTACAAAGACTGGATCCAGACATTGTGGAATCATTTCGGAATAATGTTCATCAATGTATCATTTCGGAATAATGTTCATCAATGTAAAATTATAAAGAGTTTCTCATTGTTTGCAGCATTAAAAACAGGTTCACAGAACCTGGATAAATATTTGCACAAGGAGACAAGGCTAAAAAAACCATACTGAATGCCTGTGATGTTCAGGCCCTCAGGCAGCATTGCATTAAAAACACACATGATTCTGTCATGTAAGCCACTGCATGGAATCTGAAACATTTTCAGAAATCATTGTCTGTCCATTCACAAATGCAAGTTAAAGCCATATGTGAACATGATCCAGAAATGCTGCCATCTTCTCTGGGCCAAAGCTGATTCAAAATGGGCTGAAGTAAAGTGAAAAGGTTTTCTGTGGTCTTTGAAATTTTCAGAGTCTTTTTGGAAAACATGGAAACCATGCTCTCGAAACTAAAGTGGAAAGGATTCATCCGGCTTGTTATGAGTGCTCACTCTAAAAGCCCACATCTCTGATGGTATTGGGACTGCATTAATGCCTAAGGGACTGGTAGTTAGCACATCTGCTCCCATCCAAATGATGTGTTTTTTTAGGGAAGGCCCTGCATATTTAAGCAAGACAATGCTAAAACCCATAATGCAGCTATTAAAACAGCATGACCTCATAAAAGAAGAGTCTACGTGGTGAGCTGGCCGGTCTTCATTCCAGACCAAATGAAAACATTTGGAGCATCATGACATCAAAAAATGACAAATAAATAAATACATGAGCAGCTTGTGACTGAGTGACAGAGAAATGGAGAGTTTTTAGGTACTTGTTGATTAAATTATTTTTAAATTATTTTTATTATTATTTATTCCCATGTCTGTGTTTCTATTTGTGGTTTTTGTCTTATTTGGTGTTAATGTCTGTTTTTTCAGGACAGTACTTGGATGATTTCCTCCTATGGAAGAAAATACAGTAACCTTATCTTATCTTATCTCCCATTTGTTATGGCCATGTGGCCCAGTTTGTAAGAGTCGTCCTCTGTGATCTTTCAGGCCTTTTGGTGTTGTTAAGGTGGACAGTAAATTACTTATCTTCTAAGAATGATCTCTCATAAAGTTTTTGTTATATATCCGATAGGTTTATTTTGGTTTTCCTAACGATGGCTTCCTTTCTCTTGCATTGACATATCCTTGGACCTCGTTTGGAGACTTCCAGTAAACAGCTACCAAATGTTTGTTCTATACTTGGAATCTTTTAATGATAAACAGCAGAACTCAGCAGGTCATGGAACCCCTTGTCAGTCAGTTATCTAAATAGTTTGGAGGACTTTGTTATTGCCCTAACACTTTAAGACTTAACTGTATCTTATTGTAGAATTTAGCAACCCAGTAGTCAATGAAGGGATGGAAATTAGGGCTAGTTTTCTGAAGTGTAACTGACTGATGTTATCTCATATGAAGATAATATTGAATAATAAAAACAATAACAACATGGTCAACAGAAAGCATTGTAGCATAAGCAAAAATCTGCTACTTTTCAGCTGCTCCATCACTGACAAGGGGGCGCCACAGCAGGTAGCACTGCATATTTGATTTGGCAGTGTATATGCTGGATATTGCATTTGTTTTTTCTCCAAATTATTTAAAATTGCTGAGTCTGCACCAAATTATCAATAATTTTTGTCCAAAAAATTCACTCCCTGTACGGAAATCATTGAAAATTGCTTTCATCCATACTAAAATGTATGCACATGTTCTTAAACCATTGATCCAAATTTTGTTGGAATCTGTTTGACAGTTATAATAGAGTGTGGAGGTGGAACGTAGAAGTAAAGTGTATAAATCATCTGACCCATATATAAGAAACAACCAGCAGCATAGTCGTAATAGCCTTAGTTTAATTATAGCCATGACACACGCAGCAAACATTTGGTTCTTGTTCCTGTCTGTCTCTCACATAGTGATTGTCCAATGAAGGCAAAAAAAAAAATGCAACCAGCAAACAAAAACACTTAAATCCCAACTTTATGCTTGAGAACTGCTGGTAAATACAGGATGTTGTGTAACATTTCAGAGCTGTTGTTCATCACTAAACATCACTAGATCACATCATTAATCCACAGGAAGGAAACTAGTTTGGTGGCTCAGACCAGTTACAGCAAATATGTGAAAGGCACAGTTGTTCTAACACATAGTCAAAGAGGATCAGTTCATATTCCACTTAATTAAAAAAAGAATAGTTAATAGTGACGTACGTTAGAAAAAATACTGTCTCAAAACTTAAAAATTAACACGTAGGAACAAACTAAATCTCACTGAAATGACCTTTTCTCCTTCAAAGACTTGGGAAGTGAAACCACACCAGATGTGGCGCAAACAAAATTACTGCAATACGGCCCCAGCTGTGTGTATATAACGCCCAAAAGATCAGTCTTACCAGAAGACCTTCATGTTTTTTGATGATGCTTGTATGTATATAGTTGGATAGAGTGGGAGACGACTCCTTCAATGTGAGAATGAGTGGAAAAATCAGGGGAGGCCAAGAACACATTAAACTGAACTCAGCGTTGCTCTCACACACACACACACACACACACACACACACACACACACACACACATCAGCACAGAAACAGACTTACTTTTATGCTGCTGAGACGCTGTAAAACACACACTTACGTTTCCTAATAAAACACACGCCTGCTGCTCCACTGGATGCCAGGAGTGAGTAGTGGGCGTTGTGAGCTGAAGTGGTTTTCAACAGGCTGCAGAGACTGAAAGAAGACTGACTTTAAGGCTTTGACTTAAGAAGCATAAGAAACCATGTGTGCAGTATGCATGCACACACACACATAGACACACACTTCCATACACACACCTTGCATAATCTTTGCACACATTTTAATCAGTGTTTGAACCCTCCTGTTTACGTTGCTACGGTTACAACACCAACACTGCTCCTGGTCGTTTCCAGGGTTGAAAGCAGCAGACACACCTTCCTTTGATTCCTGCAGCCAGTTCAGTTCACTCAGAATGGATGTTTTGACAAGTGCTCCTCTGTGCAGGAGCCAGTGGGCTGCACTTCTGTGTAAAACATCAGGAAATTATGAAAAATGTAGACACACACTTGTGGCGCATATGGTTGGATTTAAACCCTTGGGGTACAGGTGGATCCTGCCATTACTTATGTGTGCACATGGTAAAAAGCCTTGCTTGAGTGCAAAATGTGATATTATCTTAAAGTTATATCTAGAATACTGCCACAGTTATACCTGTATAAGTATTTAGTAACAATTTTACTACTCAAAACTGGAGGACAGACATTTTTGAGAATGTATTAACACAGTTAGCCACACAGTGAGCTATATAACTTGAATTTATTGCATTAAAAATGTTCCAAAATGCACTTACGCCCGGCCACAAAAGGAAACAACTTGCAGTGATGTGGCGGCCAAAGAGCGCAGAAAGCTAGTCGCATTCACTGACTTCAAGTGAAATAATTGCAAAGTGAGCGGGTCCTTGACCCGAGTATGAAGGAAAACACAGAACACCCTTGACTGACATATGACAAGGTGGTAAATGTATTAGAGGGTCACCTAGGCAACAATACCTAATGGCGAGCAACCATCAGCCACAAAGTGATGCTTGACGAGGGAACGGCTTCTTGTGTGGATGGGGTTTAATACCACAGTCGTTGCTGAGACGTCCAGTTTTGTCCAGATCAGATTAACAGAGGTGAAGCCAAGCAGACATCCATCTGGAACTGCAGTTTTTGGAGCTTCTGAGCTAGCTTTACTTTTCAGCCCCTGAGGTTGCTGCTTGGTTAAGAATTAAGAAATTTTAAATTTAACTTATAGTTTTAGCAGGCAACCATATAGCGCAAGGCTAAACACACTGGTCTGGATTTGACCCGGATAAATGTTTTTTTGTTTTTTGTTTTTTAAAAGGATTTAAAAATTAGGAAAATGCATGATTAAAAAAACAAACAAAAACAAACGTGGACTTATAGTAAAGAAAACGTATTTCTTCCAGCATCTTTGTACTCTGCACCACTGCACCATTGTACATATAAATATACTATATATGTTACTATTGTCTGTGTCATGTTGGTGTCTGAACCAGAGCCCAGTTCCTTGTATGTGTACATATACTTCACCAGTAAAGCCGCTTTTGATTCTGATTCAGTCTATAGAGACAGTTTAAAGACAGTTTACATGAAGAAATGAGCAAACCAAAATTCTGACTGATATAAATGCAGGCAGTAAGAAACTTCAATAAGCAATACAAAAAATGATAAGCAAATGATTAAATAAAGATGATACAAAATAAAGATAGTGATTAACAATACAATGAAACACTTTAAATAAGCTCTGAGTTTTAACTTTAATGAGAGGAGAATAATGTAGCCTCCTGACCTCTGCTTCTTCTGCTGGTTGAATCAGAGATGATGGTTGCTTTTTTACTACAGAGGATTTTTTAAAAAGTACATTTATTGGCGTTTATACTTAAGCGTCTCACCACAACTAATCAAGTGCAAGTTTCACTAAACGAGCAGAATGTTGCCGTTTCTGTGTTCTGCTACTGAATGTTTTGACAGAGTTTGAACCGACTTCAGGTTCATGACACAATCTGGGTTTTCAACCTCTATCTTGATGCTGTTTTGGAAACAAAAAGCGGATTAAAATAACTTTTTCACATGTTGGCCGAAAACTTATTTTGGCATCAATCTCCTCAGTTACAGCCACATAAACATATCTGTTTCCGTCCTTCCTTAATTAACTTGATACACAACCTCAGAATGATCTAAGCGCCCTAAATCTGAGCAAAAGCATCTGCTCTCATCCCATGTGATGCTGACCGTGGACAAAGTGTGTGGGATTGCACCAAGGCCAGTCTGTTCTCAGGGAGCATTTTATCCTTTGTTGTTGTTGTGCGATCAGACCAAAACATAGCAACAGCTGGGCTGTGTTCAGCTGCGCAAGGCTGCATGGAGAAGTCTTCACTAGTGTGACAGGATTATGTGATAGAAACATGCTGTGCTCATGGGTAGCCAAATATTAAATAACACTACTGTCCTGTGTTTGAGGGGCCGGGCTAAGCACTGTTGTCATGCTGCCATGGTGACAGTAACCATGCACAGGGTAATGTTTACAGAATGTTTAGCATATCACAAAGCAACACATAGAGTGAATCAGTGTGTGTGTGCTTGTGTGTGTGAGTGTGCTGGTATTACGAGACTGAGGACTTTTGTAACTGGTAGGGTTCAGAATTGCTTTGTGTGTGTGTGTGTGTGTGTGTGTGTGTGTGTGTGTGTGTGTGTGTGTGTGTGTGTGTGTGTGTGCTTTCCTTTGTGTATTTGATTAACAAAACTGAAGGTGATTGCTCATATTGTGAAAGGATGAAGTGTGGAATTGGTTCTGCCTAACAACGCTGCTTTGTCCCACTGAAGAACCAAATATTATAATTATACAGCAACATTTCTGAGAGTGATTGAGAAACTTTAATGTGCGCTATTACATACAGTATAATGCAGCATGCACAGTAATTTACTCCAGATGTAAATGAACCAAACTCAAACTCCTTACTGAGAAGGGTTGAGAAGAGATGTCATCTTTCTTGGTGGGATTTTAAAATAAAAGCCCCCTGTCTGCATGCATTATAATATTCTAAAAATACAGGTAACAAAGAATAATTTATACAGCACTTTGAATGGTCGGTAAGACTAGAAAAGTGCATTATAAATGCAGTCAATTTAAAGTTTAGGTTATGTCTTGTAACCTTTAATGTGTTGTACTTTTTAAACTCCTTGTGGTCAAGTTTAGAAATTAAAGTTACCAAATCAAGAGGCAAACTGCTGGGAAAACGTTTTTTTCTGTCTTAGCTGTCAGTGCGTCATTTGACTGAAATGCATTTGTATCTGAAACGGTGGATATATGGTTGGGCTTAATTTAAATTTTGCTGTTGGATAATCAGATAATGACTTCAGTGGTTATATATTTACTGCAGAACATATTCATGAGGTGATATCAACTTCTATGCACGCTTTATAGATGGCAGTGTAGATCTTTGTATATACAACTGGAAATATACACTCGCCAGTCGCTTTTTTAGGTACAGCTGTTCAGCTGCTTGGTAATGCAGTCATCTAATTAGCCAATCACATCACAGAAACTACATGTAGGCATGTAGATATAGTGAAGACAACCTGCTGAAGTTCAAGCCGAGCGTCAGAATGGGGAAGAAATGTGATTTATGTGACTTTGACCATGGCATGGTTGTTTGTACCAGATGGGCTGGTCTGGGTATTTCACTGATGATCTACTAGGATTTTCCCAGACATCCTTCTCTGGTTTTTTCTAAAAATGGCCTAAAAAGGAGAAAATATCCAGTTAGAAGCAGTTCTCCGAGTGAAAGGGTGGTGTTGATGCCAGAGATCAGAGGAGAATGGGCAGAAGGTTTGGAGCTAGGAAGGCAGCAGCAACAACTCTAAAAGCCACTGGTTATAACCAAGGTATGGAGAAGAGGATCTATGAAGGCACAACATATCGAGTGTTCCTGTCAGCTGAGAAAAGCAAACTTGCATGTGCTCACCGAAATTGGACAATAGAAGATTGGGAAAAAAAATGCTACCTGACCTTATCATTCTTTATTTATGCTGCGATACTTACATGGTAGGGTCAGAATTTGGCACAAATAACATGAAAGCATGGATCCACAGCTCAAGCTACTGCTAGTGGTATAATGATGTGGAGGATATTTTCTTGACATATTTTGGGCCCCTTAACACCAAATGAGCATCATTTAAACACCACAGCCTATCTGTGTGTTATTGCTGACCATGTCCATCCCTTTAGGACCACAGTGTACCCATCTTCTGATGACTGGTTCCGGCAGGATTATGTACCACGTCATAAAGTTAGACTCAAACAGACAACGGATTCACTGTATCTAAATAGCCTCCAGAGTCACCAGATCTCAGACCAACAAAGCAGCTTTGGAATGTCGTCAAAGTGGAAATTGACTTCACAAATGCCCAGCTGATAAATCTGTGTGATACTGTTATGTCATTATAGACCAAAATGTCTAGGGATGCTTCCAGCACCTTGTTGAATCTATGCTGCAAAAACTGAAGCTGCCCTAAAGTCAAAAAGGGTCCTGTACCTAATGAAGTGGCAGGCATGTGTAGATAGGGCTATTAAAAAGCCAAACTAGAAAGCTTCCTGGTCTTTTGTATCTCATGCTGTGAATAGAACACAATACTGCGTTGACTGTGTGGAAAACTTTTTTTGTGAACTAGTGAAACTGCCTCACATTCACACACTATAAAATCACAATGTACCTTCCTCAAACGTGCATACAGTCTCACTCTCTGAATGACTTGTGCAGCACTGAAACCGAAGCTATTGCAGAGTCCCTGATATGATAACGACATTTCAGATCTGGCTTCCCACTGGTCTCGCAAAGATCAAACACAATGACTTAGACCTTTTTGAAGTGATTTAGTAACGATGTGAGTGATTTATTGGCAATCTGAAATAGGAAGGTGACTTATTAGACTACAGATTGAAGATCATTAACAAAGCACTGAACAAAGTGCTGGTTATAACCCCGTGAAACTCAGGAATGAACGTCTCGATCTCCTTCTGTACCTAAATAAGTGATTTTAAATTTTTTATTCTTTTTTTTTCTTTTCTTTTTTTGTACAGATGTAATTTACCCAACATCTGTTTTAAATCAACAGGAAAATTGAATGGGTAGATCCACAGACGACGCCTTCAGTTCAGCTTTTTATAGCCATTGTAAACCAATACATTAACTACTGTACAGTATGAAACATTGATAAGTAATATCTATTTGACGAGACATAAGACATTTCCTCCAACAGACGACGCCATTTTCTGTTGTACATATCTCTTCTGTGCACTCTCCCAGAGTTTGATAAAACCGATAGCGGTTAATGTAGCTTTTATTTGGTTTAATCTGTTCTGGGTTTGCTGATTGTGTCCCATTTGAGGGGATGAAATCATCCCCCACATGATTGCATCCCCTTAAATCATAACTTTTATTGCCACGTGCACCACTAGCATGCGGTGCGCTGTATTTCTCCTGGTTTATTGCCCCTTTGTTAAATGGGACAGCAGTTAATTTGACGCAAGGCTTCGTTTCAAACTAACTTCAGCTACACTGTGATGTTTTCAGGAAGAGTAAAAAATGGAACGTTTTTTGAGAATAAACATATGACGCATCTCAAAATGATTAGAGGTAATGTCAACCAGATGTGTACAGTTGTAACTTGAATTTTCCTTCATTTAAAGTTTAACAAACTTTGCAAAATCTGGATCAGTTACATCAGTTACCCAGAGAGCCTTTTTACCATGCTCGTCTCCTACTGTAGCAAATTTGTTTGTGCATTTGTTCACATTGCACCATATATATGTATATTTGAGACTCAGCTGTATCGGCATGACAACACAAACGCTTAAAGTTGATTTAAGTGTCATTGAATGTAATTGCAGAGTCACTGACAGTAATTAGGTAGCACACCGAGCTCACCAACGCCTGTAATCGAGCGTGGAGAGACAATCAGTCTCCTATTTCACACTGAACTGAAGGACTGTTTTAATAGCAGCCTGTCAGTAAGGCTGTTATCTGTTTTCCAGAGGTTGCATTATGAGGTGTACAGCCTGGTTGAAATGTTAGATTCAGAGCAGCATGAGTGCACAGAAGCAGTTAAGACACGGCAAAGAGAATTGCGTGGGGATTTTCACAACTGAAACTGCATTCACATAAGCACACAAGCACATGTGGTAAATTTGAAACAGTCAACATGAAGCATTTCTTGAAGGAAACATAATTTATTTTTATATGTAAAGACAGATAATAAGTTATTAGAACTACTACTAATAATAATGACAGGAAGAAGAAGACAACTGATTTTTCTTTAAGCTGAACAATTTTTTTCAGTATTAATATCTGAATTGTGGCTCCATTTATCTTTTGATTAGGGTTTTAGTTAATATTGGGTGTGATTAAATATGTTCAGGTTTACTCTGCAAATTTTTCTATGCCTGTTGGCGTTTAATTTCACCTTCCATGTGACGAAGTCATCTGAGACCCTCACTCACAGACTGAACACACATACACTCACAGGTCTCTTTGTTAGATGTTTTTTAAAAAAAATCTAATCAGCCAACGACATGGCAGAAACTCAGTGCATTTGCCTGAAGACATGATGAAAATTATCTGCGGAAGTTCAAACAAAGCATCAGAAAGGAAGAAAGCTAATTTAAGTGACTTTTAACGTGGCATGGTTGTTGGTGCCAGAAGGCCCAGTCTGAGTATTTCAGGAATTGCTGATCTACTGGGATTTTCCCACACTTCCATCACTGGTGTTTACAGTGAGCATGGCCAAAATAAGAGAAAATATCCAGCGAACAGCAGTTCGTTGAGTGAAAATGACTTGTTGATGCCAGAGATCAGAGGAGAATGGTCAGGCGACGTCAAGCTGACAGGAAGGCAACTGTGACTCAAAAAAACACACTCGATACAACCAAGATATGCAGAAGAGCATCAGGTCAAACACAATATGCTGAACTTTGAAGCACAGGGTGCCATTCTTGTCAGCTAAGAACAGGAAATTGAGCCTACAATTCACTCTGACTCACCAAAATTTGACAATAGAAGATTGGAAAAACCTTGGTTGGACTGATGAGTCTCAGTTTCTGCTGAGACATTCAGAGAGTCGGGACAGAATTAGGCAAAAACTACACGAAGAGTACCAACAGTTCAGACTGCTGCTGGTGGTGTAATGCTGTGGAGCTCTTAGTACCAACAGAGCATTATTAAAATATTACAGTCTACCTGAGTGTTATGAACGCAGTGTCTTCTGATAGTTCCTTCCAGCAGGATAATGCGAGTGCCACAAAGCTCAGATCATTGTCTCCACGGCCATCAGATTTTAGTCCAATAGAGCACCTTTGGGATGTGTTGGAGCATCATGGATTTGTAGCCAAAATTTCTGAGGAATGTTTCCAGGACTGTCTTGTATCTGTGACATGAAGAATTAAGGCAGAGTCCAACCCCGTGCTAGTAAGGTGTACCTAATAAAGATTCCACTGACTGTATATTAAGCATCAAGAAGAACTCCGCTCATAGAGTTCACTCTGTCTTGAATGGAATCCTCATTTTTCCCAACAAATTGCACAACAATAGAAAAATACAAAAGTCTGCTAAGGGCACCGGACCCCGTAGTTGTCCAAAAACATATCCGCACTGTTGCACAATGCAATGATTTTATTTTTATTCTGAACTACTGAAAAACAGCAGTGCTACTGATTTACTCTGGAGAAAATATACTGTCTCACTGTTTTAGGAAGAGAGAACCTTTTTAAGATACATTTTATAGACTTCAAGTAAGTGAGGCTGGGTTGGGACTAAGTGTGACAGACAAGAGAGGCAAGATGAAAAGTGCTGAGAGATGAACTAATGCAATGTTGAGTTTGGCATCCCATGAGATTTGTTTTTCAGCCTGGCAGCGTGTGCTCACCTAAAGCAAATATATCAAACAATGACAGCTTTTTGTGTCAAAGCCCAGTTATGTAATATATGGTGCAGAGCCAAAAACATCCATAGCGAGCAGAAATAAGGAAATGTGCACACCGAAGAGAAACAGTGTTAATGGAAAAGAGGTGTTTGAAAAGAGGATGAATGCAGAAAAATGTCAAGGCTTAAAGTCATGTCTTCATTCATGTCCTGGATTAATATTTTGACTTGTATTACAAAATATGTATTTTGAGTTTGTTTGTTTGTTTTTCTGCAGTTGTGTAAATAAACTTTTTCTTTCGTGCACAAACGTGGCTTCAAGATGGTGCGCTGACAGCTCATACACAATAATTATGTTTGAATATGTTTAATGAAAGAAACATTTGTGCCCAGGTCATAAACCCACACAAGCATGCACAGACTCATTATCTCCCATAAACATGAACAATGGGCCATGAGGCATGCTTACCACACATAGTCATGTTCCATCACTTCAGAGGAAATGCATTAAATTCCCAGCATAACCCCAACCCTTAGGCTTTGATCATATATTTTTCTTATGTTTCTGGTCCCCAAAAGTTGAGTCCCCTCGATGCGACTGAATAAACAAACAAAAGCACTAACAACAGGAATCTAACGCAAACAAAGACACACAGAGTTCAAACAGTCAACCAGTCAGGTAAGAATACAAGACGCAGTGGGGTCATCTCCATCACTAAGGTAACAAACACCATGATGCAACTATGAAGTCATCAAATAAATCTATCGTGCATGGCCTCCGGGTGTTTATCGTAACCACAGGAATTGCGGGGATTTTATAGGCACCGAGTGAAATCTGGCATGGCTCCAATATTCAGAAGGAGGAGACAAAGAGAGGATTTTTCAGACGAGTTTATTGTATGAGAATACATGAATGCAGACACGCCTGTCCACTATCACAGTGCATAAATGTCACAACACAGGAGTCTAAATGCTTTACATGCCCTTTAGGGAGAGACAGCGGAGGTAGAGTTTGGGGCAGAGAGGATGTGATTCAACCTGGCAGCACAAACCTTCATAACATTGTTTATATGAACTGCAATACTCCAACTACAAAAAGACTCAACTCTGAATAAGACTTGGCTGCTTCTAATCATATTATCGAGGAGAACTGAAGAAAACTTCCAGACTTGTATTCACTGTAAAGTTTCTGAAAAAAAAAAAAGGTTTAAAATTTCTTAACAACAAAATATTTTTGATAAGATAATCAGCGATTACATTTGCTTGGGTGTTTGACACTCATAGTGCAGCTAATCTGCTTTCTAAGGGCATTACGGGTGATTGGTCAGATCTGGCTGATGGTGGCTTGGCAACACAGACAAACAACACAACAAATGTAGTGATTTGACTGCAAAAAACAAAATTGCAACACGTCTGATTTGCGCAACCACTTCTTGTCGTTCCCTCAAAATGAAAGAAAAAAAGACACAGACAAACTGGCTCATCAAGATTAACTGAGAAAACACATTTTCAGAATAGGGCAATTGGACATTTCAAGGACACAAGAGCAGCCGTTACTCTTTGCAAGGCTCTCTCAAAGGGTACACCACAAAGCTGCACAGGCTGCACTAAGGTGTAGCAGTAGTTGAGCTAAATTCGGAAATTAGCATGCAAACATAAACTTAAATATTTACCATATTCATTATTTTAGGTTAGATTAGCTTCTTTGCGTGCTGAATTGTAAATGCATAAACCAAGAAACGGTTTGTTTTTTTGTTCTGTTTTTTTTTTAGCCCAGACAGTCTTGTTGAAAAGTCAGTGAAACAAAGTTATTATAGTTCTTCCACATGTATCATGAATTTTCATACCAAATAGCACAGGAAAACATGCAATACTGATAAATAATAAAGCAATGAAAAATGCAGATCTCTTGGTGGCGCAGAACTGAAGGTCAGTGAATGCTGTGCTGCATCCTTCTTGCCAAAGTCTAAAATATCTAACCCTTCATGCAAGAATTATGACAACCTCAATCAGGATTTTTTTCTTTAGTATTTTTATTCATCTTTTGTCATGAAAAGATGAATAAAAAATACTTAAGAATAAAATTCTGATTGAGGTTGTCATAATTCATGCATGACAGGGTTAAATAACAATAATTACAATGAAACACATCATACATCTATAGTAACATTAAACGACCAGTGAGTGGCAGGGTATGGAGTGACACATCGGTGTCCAATGTAGTGGTTTATGTGCAAATATACCATCAACACTGACACAAATACAAGAAAACAGCCTTTGAATAGCTGTCCACTGTAGTGACCACTATGTATGAAAGGGTTAATTTGATATGCTTGTTCTTGAGATATCGTTAGCATTATAGAGCCAATACAGGAGAATCCCCATAGCTTATTTAAATCAGAATCTTTAGTTGGATCATTGCAGTTCATATAAATCACAAGATGCAAAGACATGCAGACTTTTGCTCAGATGTTTGTGTTTACATATTATTGAGCTGGTCTTGTACTGGAGTGTGGGAAAGTAAATGTAAGTAGTGAACACAAGATTATTACTCAGTAATCGATACAAAGCACTTTTGAACAAAAATCAGAAATTTTACACAGATCAAACTGAGTTTTTGGCAACAATATATCAGCTTTCCAAGAACAAACCAAACCAAACAAAAGCATCTTCACAGAATCAGCAACAGTTTTACATGAGTTGTACCAATTTTACCACCACTTTAACATGATTTTATATAAAGACACATTATCGTGTGATGAAAGTCACAACTGAGGCACAGAGGTAAGATTATGAACAGAGCTACAGTATATCCTCACAGTTTGGAAAAATACAGTAAAGTCCATTTAGAAGTCCTCTGAACATCATAGAAAGCTGTTTAAATAAGACGAATAAGTCAACGCTCCCCTATTTCTACCAATCAAGGAACACTGATGAATGTACAGCAGAGCAACAAGAGCAGATTTACAGTGCAAGAAAATCTCAGTACACAGCATGGTGTATGCACATCTTCATCATTAAGCCATAATGTAAGCCAACACAAAGCAAGCAGAGGGATTTACAGTCATTTAGATTCATAATTTATCCTGTTAATGGACATATTAATAATATAACTGCCATTACCAGCACTGTTGCATCATGGGTAAAAAAACCCATTATGCATCAGTATGTGTTTTTAGATCAACAGGATGGAAACAAAAACTGGCTAAAAAGTAAAATCTGATTTATTAAACATTAATGAATGTAAACACTTCTACTGGCACGACATGTAATGCTGGTTTGGTGCTTTTGCAGCACTGTGGGTCTCTCAAAGGTTTTTACATTTAAAGAAACACTTTGATATTTTGGGAAAATAGATAAAAGAATTTATACCAATGTCACTTCTTAAAAACCCCTTGAACAGTAAAAACATACTTGTGATTGAATATGTCCTTATTTTTATTTTAGTTCATTTATTTAGTTATTATTTTTTGATGAACCAAAACATGTACTAACCTTTAAATATTTTTGTATTTTTTAAATTGGGGAGGTTGTTTTACCCTTTCCTGTATTAGCGCTAAGCTAAGCCAACTGTTTAGTCTTGCCCTATTATTAGGCCATCGGAAAGTCAAACTATTCCTTTGAAGACATGATGTTATGGGTAAAGGCAGACAGCTCACTGGTTTACACTCAAGTTATTCTTCTGCAGTGGATCTATGCAGACACTATGATGTAGCGTACACAGGTGGCTGATGTGGTTGCCAGCATTTACACCTGTGCCTGCATCAGTGTGACATATAATTACATTGCTGGGGAGGTGCACATCAGGTTATTGTGCATGGTTTTTGGTTAGGATGCACCTATGATGTAGATTTAAGACAGAAAAATAAACAACCTGTGAGATATAGGCATGTCTTGTTTTAAAATTGTTTTCCTCATTGTTTATTCTAACCTCTAATTGGAAACATACCCCACAAAACAAAGAGTGGTATCTGTTATAGCATGTCAAAACACCCCCAAAAGTCCATTCAAGATTAAAATTTCTTCATTGCAGTTTACTTCTACATAAAAAAGGAAGGAAAACCAAGCTTTCTGACTATAAACACCTTATTTCTGTATTTTCATTTGATTTTTCTTCCCTTTTTTTTCTCCCTACTTTCCATAACATGTTTAATTCAAAGCAGCATTACTCATGTTACTCATGTGTGCTTTTAATCTGTATTATTCTTAAAGACAGATTAATAAAAAGTCTGAGCAAATTAAGTGTCTGTGTAAAAAATAGTTGTATGGATTAGTACAGCTATATACCAGCGAAAGGAAATCTGTCCAAGAACCTCCACTCTGTCCAGCAAAGTAGAGAGAAATAATAATTAAAAATCAGATACAGTACCAATACTTTCCCCATCAACAATCTCCTCCTAAAAGAGACGCAGGCACACAAAAAAATGAGAAAACCTTCAGGCTGAACAGTCAACAGCGATAATGCACCTCTACGTGACGATTTTGCAGCACCTGGTAACACGGTGAGATGAAACCACTTCCTGTCAAGTCATAAACAGACAGGACATAAAGCTGAACACAAACATTAAAAGCGAGCAGATAGAGAAGATGGTGTTTCTGTGGGAAGTCTGAATGGGTGAGAACCTTCTGAGCAACATGATGCAATCAGCACTTTAAAACTAGTCCCACGACATTATGCAACAATCCTCCACTCAGGTTCTCTGCTTTGAAAACATTTTCACATTTTCTTGTGGACAAAAAGCTTCTGTTGTGCTAAGATTCTTCTTTTTTATATAAACTTGAACAGATTTGTCTGTATAATGCAAATATACACAGGATAGACAGTACATACTGCAAGGACAAAAAACAGTTACATTCACTCCCCCCCCCTCCCCCAAATGGGCTGCTCCACTTGATGTAAAATAAAGTGTATTACAGAAAAATCTTTATTAGCATTAAAGACTAAGGCCAAACAAAAATAATAAAATGTGACCCTGAGCTGGTGCATGGCCGTTCAGACGGTGTCGAATTAAAGAAGCTACAGAAAGAAGTGAAACAAACTAAAGGACCACACACGATACTTAGATAACATATTGTGCATGTTTATTTTCTACCTTGTGTATTTCTGTGTGCAGAATCCTAAATTCACACTTGCATTTAAACAGGCCAAAGGCAACTGTTGCAGGATCAGGCAGCTGGATAGGGGACCCCAAGAGTCTATGTTTGTAAGTGTGTATGAGAGAGAGACATAATTTGGAGGAGAGAGACTGATGCATTCAACCCATCAGACTATTAAACCACAGTGAACCCCTCCCCTCTCTTTTCCCTCTTGCTGTTGCCCCAGTCCATCCACATGCAGGAGGCCCAAGTGAGTCGTTGACTTCAGGGCTTCACCTGACAGCTCCACCCCCCGTTCTGAGGGAGGCTCTGTGGGGTGAGGCTGTCACGTCCGCAGCTTCAGGATGACTGTTGCCAGAATGAGGAAAAAAGTGTTCCAGCCCAAGGTAACAGCGAAGCCTCGCCACACCATCATCCGAGACAGACCCCAGCCTGATGGGAAGATTTATATCTACATTTACTACATAGATTAAAAAACAAAAGAAAAAACAAGCACAGAGTGGACACAGAAACGGAACCTGTATGTGGACAAGGTCGACGATTTCAGCACCAGATTTATGCAAACTGTGATCAAAAAGTTCTGAGACTGCACCTATAAGAAAGCAGAAACTCTACCCCCTCACTTCAAAGTTGTCTCCGTATGCACTTATGCGTATCTCCCTGAGCTCAAAATAATTTAAGATTTCTTTCTAACCATCCTTTTATTTGTGATTTGTGCAGAGAGCAAGCATCAGCTTCTGTACCCATTTGACTCATCATGTTGAAGAGTATCAATGGGAGCTGGGTTTCCAGCTGCAACTCAGAGATGTGTCAGGCATGTCAGATCAACTGTGCAAAAAAGGAGCACGCTTTTACATTTTTTTTAGATATATTTATAGTGTTGTGCACTGTGACACTATCCCACGGGTCAGAGTGCCAGTGGGAAGCTCTAATGTAACCTGTGTGTGACCTCTGATGAAATTCAACCAAACTGTGATATGCCTCAACATGCACCTGGTCACAGCTCTTTAAAAACTGTGAGTTTTTTTGCTGTATCAACGTCATCACTCATCACCCACCCAGCTTGACAGCAAACGCACACCTGCAAGTGGTCAGATTGGACATGGAGTAATGACTGCTGAAAGAGGCCCCAGTGCTTTAATAAGAATCAGGGACAATTTTTGCTTTTTTATAGCCGACAGTCTCTGAATTATTTTATTGCAACATAGTTTTCCAAAACTTTAGTAAACTAATCCTTTATATCAATAAGATTAAGAAAGGGTTTACAAAAAAGTGGACACAACATGATGTGATTTTATCAAAAGTTCTAGATCATTTAGAAAATTGTAACTTGTGTCTCTTCTTTTTCTGTCTATTAAAAATTATCAATCAAAAGAAAAGAACAAAAAGTGACCCACAGATGTAGCTTCAACTCATTTAAAGCTGACCTACTGTTAAATTTCCATGTCTGCTGGACTCTGTTAGAATTGCTTTGCATGTTTTAAAACAGACCTCAGAGCGCAGCTTAGTTTATTCTCGGTTTGAAATAAGCTGTTGTAGCTCATTTTGCTTCATGCCAGTTTTCTTATAATGGGCTCCCCTTTGAAGGTGGGGGAACCCAAGAGTTTAGAGCAGACTCAAGCCCAAATTTTATCTCACAGGGATCTCTCATATATAAGCTGACCTCAGTATCTCAAAAAAGTTTTAGTACAAGCTTCGACCCCTGGAAAAAAAAAGAAAAGAAAACGATGCATAATAGCTTAATCTTAAATCTGGGTCTGAGTTTATAGACAGGGAATTTTTGTGTGAGATTAAACAGTCATCAAGTCCAGTCAGCAAATGTGGCAGGATGAAGCTGCATTTTCCATGTTAAAAAAAAAGAAAGAAGGTGGCAGTTCATTTCCGAAATTGAACTCTGACATTGTGGACTTGTCCCTGTGAGATTTTTTCCACCGCACCTATACGATAAGGCCTTCAAACAGGAAATGGCTACTCCGACTTCCTCTGTATCAAGTAACACAAGGGAGCTCGTGCTGTCATCAAGTCTTATTGTTCAGAGGTCAACAGGAGGAGAAAAGATTGGAAGACAGAGTGAAACCACTACACCTCCTGAGAGATGAGTTACACTGGACCCAGAGCTGATTAATGATTTAGACAACCGGCTCCGTTGTGCACAACGTAATCATCTGAGCCGTGCAGACGCTGCTAACTCTTACACGCTACCAATATGCCATATGGTACGCAGCAGTAACACATGACGTTAAACTGTTGTTGTGTGTGATGTGTTCTGTCCATGAGCGTTACCTCTGTACATGATACAGCGAAGGGCTTCTGAGGCGTAGGTCTGAGGAAGGACCAGGCTAAGGTAGCGGAGAGGATACGGGATACATTCCACGGGCCAGATGATACCTACATCACAGGACAGAGAGGACAATGTGTCAGATGTGGGTAAGATATCATTTACACCTCCAGCAGGAATGCTTTGTGTCTGGATTCTGATAACAAGCAGGCTGTGAAGCATTAAAATAATCTCCCCTCTCTCTTGTTTTTTCTGTTTTTTTCACATTCCAAATCAGGTTCAAAGTTCAGTCTGAGCAGCTGAAAAACTAATCTCACTTCACGGTGCATTTAGCAGCTCTTCTGCAGCAATCACTTCATCAGCACACAAATTTTGCTTTGAATTGCAGATGGTCAGAATTCCATCTTTTTCTAAGGAAGTCTGGACTCAGAGTTGAAAGATGGAAATATTGTGATATGGCTGGAAGATCCAGAGCAGAACAGCAACAGGATGAACACTGCGGTGGAGAGATTTTATTCACTGCTGTTTCCATCCTTTTAGGCCACAGCATCAAAATAAGAAAAAGCCTTTAAAGAATTTCTTATTATTCTGTGTGGTCTGACATCACAGATACGCATTTGAGAAATATGCAGAGTAAGTATTACATCCTCCAAAAAATGTCTTAAAGAATATCCGTTTCTTTACTCATGAATCATTAATTGGGACTTTATCAAAGGAATAACAAGCATGTCAGAATTATATCACAAATCTTATATGCCTCACACTGATATAAGAGCATTTTACACTTCATTGTATATTTCAGGCATGTTTTTCTTGTCTGCATGTTTTTTCACTGGATTTTGTTGTTGTTGTTTTACGTGGCCCTTGGGAAGACTAGCAACCACTCTGTGCAACTGCAGGGCTGCTAACAAGAAGTCTGATATGATATGAAAACACTGGATGACTTAGTGTGCATAAGAAAAACCAAAATTAAAGAAAATCTGCTATAAATTATTAAATATCAGTAAGTTTGGCAGTGGGTTTTAGTCTTAGTAAAAGCTTGTTTGCACATCAGCGTCAGCAAAGGATAAACAAATTTCCCATAATGTATATATTCAAAATATTACACATCCTCCTACAGCTTCTAAAGTTTTGAGCTTTTAATCCAACTAAAACCACCATTTATTTGCACTACCTACACATATGCTTACACCCAGTTCACAGCATCAAAGATGATTTACTCAGATTCCCTAATTCCCTGATTCAGTGATGCTCAGACTCACACCTACTGTGCTTTTTAAGGCATTTTGCACTCACAACAGTAAATCTCACTGCTTACCACTAAGGATGAGGTTGGGGTAGAAGATACCCAGAGCGGCCTGGTTGGCGCTCTGCTCGTCGTCGATTGCAGATGAGATGACGAGGCCGAATGAGATGCCTGTGACACCCTGCAGCACGATCAGAATTACGACGAGCACCAAGGAGCCTTCGTTAGGGTTCTGCAAAGACAGAGAGAGAGAGAGAAAGAGATGAAGAGCAGGGGTGAGAAAAAGATAACAAGCTTGATTAAGTTGTGGGTATTTTCAATGCAAAGCTGCAGCAGACCTAAAAGTAGAGAAAAATAGAGGGGAAGCTAGAACAAGGCAGTGCTTCCAGCATCATAAACATGGGTAAGGGCCTTCCATCAGATTATTACTGCAGTGATTAACATGTTTCAGCTGGCAGGTCATTTAACCCTAACTGATGCAGTGAGTAGCTTCTTATTTTTTATCCAACCATGTCAGAAACCATATCTGCGGTCAGAAAGGTCGAATTATTGGCCTGCAAAGAAAACAACTAAAGAGAGTAATGGAATTACTAAAAGTCATGTGGTTGGAAAAGAAAAATCTTCAACGACTTAGTAAGATAATTTTCTGCACAGTGTGAAGAAAACTCAAGGTATTGGGACTAAACAGCTGTGTAGCATTAAGGAAACCATTTATCAATGAGGCTAATTGGAAAAAATGGCTTCTTTGCTAGGGGGCATAAAGATTGAACTCTGGAGCAATGGGAAAAGGTAATAATCTCATGTTTACGTTGTTCCAGACTGACTGGAACTAAAAACAGAGGTGGATAAAGTGATGCACCCATTACGTCTACTCCCTGTGAGCCTCTGGGGGGCTATGCTATGATCTGTGGTTGCTTCATTTTGTCAGGTCTAGTTCAGCAACATTATGTCCCCCAAAAATGAGGTGAGCTGACTGCCTGCGTCTCATCATCAGTTCTGCTCTGCTTGGAAATAAATGTTGTAACATTGCATAAGGTCATCAAAATGATGCCACAGCTAATGTGCGCTGTGATTAAAGCTAAAGATGGTCCAGTGTTCAATATTGTTTTAGCAAGCACAGTGTTACTTATCACAAGTAGAAAAAGCTGAATAAACACACACAGAAACTGCAGCATTACAGCCGGATTTTTTTAAACTTAGAAACAATGTAAGCTTTTCTTGTAAAATATATTACAGTTGTCTATCTGCTGGGAGTAAATGTTGTGTTTCTAAAACTGTTTGAAGATGATAGTAGTTTTTTTTAAATGTTTGTGATGGTTTATGTTTGTGTCACAGAATTAATGATGAAGCTAAAGCCATGGAAAACCATGATATGATACATTTTCAAAAAGGAACCGTGAAAGACGTTTGCTGGACATGAAATTACACCAGCGCTTGCTGCATGCTCACTCCCGAAATGATGTACAATCATCTTGTGTGGCTGTTAAAGGGGAATTCCACTATTTTATCATATCTGCATCGTCTGCGGGGAAAGAGAAGTCTGAAAATGAATAAATAAATAGAGGTGAGGAGTTAGAAAGAAATGAGATTGCAGGGCTGATCCTAATCTCTGCCTTAATCAGTGGAGAACTCTTTCCTAATGTGAAATAAACTATTACGTTTTTAAGTGTTAAGGTTGTTTTCCCGTCCCTGGACATTCAAGCCTATTTCACGGAGTTTTAACATTTAGTTTCACCACAGATAACAAGGACAAACAGTTTTTACCCTGAATATACACCAGTGAAATGGTCCTGTGATGTTAATATGGGAAGTTATCGTGCATTAAAGAGTGGTGTACAAAATCCGGCACTGCAGAGAGGAGTTTAACTGTCCACCACATGTAACATATCAGAGTGCAATACTAAATCACCTGGGGCGATTATGAGGACTCTGAATCAGTGGAATTTTTTTTAAAGAACACAGGAAAAGACAAGAAGATGAGATGAAGAGAAAGGGGGAAAAAGATAAACAAATAAAAGCACTTTGATTTTCTGGACTTATCTTCAGCCAAAAATACCACAAGAAATGGAAAGAAATATCACTGATAATTAACTTTGGTCTGGGGTGTAAATGAGATATGAAACTTTTCAAAATCACATAAAAGCAGTGAAACAGAGACTGGAAGTCTCGCCTCACAAGATTCCAGGTGATAAGCTCCTTAGCTAAACTGTGTGTGTGTGTCTGTGCCCTCCTTGGAGTGTTAAGACACTTCCCGTCTCCCCTGACAACGTGCAAAAATAAACCTGCACCAAGAGACCACATGACCACTCGGTTGCCACAGCAATCAAGGCCTGTTGTTGTAGTGATCCCGCAGTGATCCTTGGATACGGCCGGAGCGGGAAGTGATTTATGGAGCGGTGGGTTCTGTGGACTTGAGCACCTTAATTAACACACACACACACACACACACACACACACACACACACACACACACACACACACACACTAACATAGAGGAGCGCACGCATAAAAGCAGGTCCCTGCATGAACTAAACACACACTCACATTTATACTCTGTTCTTTCTTCTCTGTATTGATTTCATATGGATGTCTATCAATAATCAGTAGTGAATGAAATCCTGATGTTCCCACTGGTTTGGTCATCACAGTAAAGTTATTAAAGTTAATCGAACTTGTGACATTTAAGTTAATGGTAATAAAAATGAAAAGCAGACTTTACAAAAAGTATAACTAAAATAAATAAAATACCAAAAATGTCTTAGGAACAACAACATAACAACAGCATATTTTAACAGTTCAGATACTTTTCTCACTGGATGTCAGAAGGATTCATATTCTTTAAATAAAGAAGAAGCACCTTTCCCTAATATATTCTTCCTGGCCCAATCCCAAAGGGATTTGTATCTCCTTTTAGGATTTCTTTGCTTGTTAGTCAGTTAGTGTAAACCAATACACAACTGAGCCACTGTTTAATGTCTTTAAATGTGAAGACAAGTTTTCATTTCCTCATAGTTAAGTCATAAAATGGCAAATAGCCAATGAAAACTGGCAAGATTCGTCACATGTTTCATGACATCAGCGATTCTGCATTAAATCTAGAGTCATAATATGGTGAAAAGCAGCACTGTTTGATAAGTCCATGCGTATATATAGTAGCTGAACTTTGTCTTGCCACATAAGTGATGTTATGAAACAGTTTTGGACCAATAGAAGAAAGTGGAAAGTGGCCTTTATGTGATATATTTCCTCTCGAGTGCACTGTACCCAAATTTTTATGTGGCGAAAAAGGTATATGCTTGAAAAAAATAGAGGTTAATAAAATTATCATAAAATTACGACTTGAATCCACTGCAGGTAAAGTCTGATTTTGATGATGTAGGAAAAATGCAAATGAAGATGGTAAAAGGTCAGTGAGGCATTAACCTTCAGTATGTCAGAGCTGTTCCCTGCATGTTGAACGAAACCATATCAGAGGCCGTTTTAAAAAGCAAAGAAAATCTCCCTCACACAGTGAGTTTGCAAAGAGCACAGGAAATACCACGTTTCAACCTAAAGTGTTCAACATTAAGTGACCGTGTTGTGGTCTCAGCAAAGGTTAAGCAGGACTGACCCTGTGGTCTGGCTTTCCAAACACTTATTGGCATCACACTGACTGAAAGCAAACACAGAAACTCAATTAAAGAAGCAAACAGTGAGGTGACATCTGTTATACTGTGAGGTAAAAATAACAGTCAGCCTTGTTTATATAACCAAACCGTTCTTAAGGCTTCTATTTTTATCATTCATTTCCCCTGCTGATACTTTCTTCTCTGTGGACCTCAGTTTTTACTGCTGCAAAGGTTCATCCTCAAATCGACTCATATCAAAGATTCATCTGACCACGTCTGTTTTTTGAGTTTCTGTGTTATTTTGCAGTTTTATTGCTTCTACCTTGAGGACGAGCAGTATCATAAGAAGCAGCAGGATGATCTGAACGCTGATGACGAACAGCTGAGAGAAGAGGTGAGCCAGCATCGTCTCCAGAGAGCTCACGCCTGATAGAAACACAGAGAGACAAAATTCAATAAACTCACTAAAAGATTTATACACATTTTACATTCACATCATTTATTAATTAATTATGTAATGTTCAATTTATGGGTGCCCAGTATCTATCAAATCATAATCATAACAGAGGATAAACATAAAATTTTTAACTGCTCAGCTATATTATACATTTCTTTTATTACAAAATAATTCACTCAGTGTTATCTGCAAGTATAACACATTTTTGATATAATTACAAATACTCAATAAGAGATTACTATTAAGTCATAATCCATTTTAATGCTAAAAACAGCAGTTTATAAGAAGAAAAAACAAAAGGTTTTCAGTGTGTCTGCTTGCTCAAGGACATCTGCTTAACCCTAATGTGATCTTCTTACTCCCTCTAGTGGTCAAGTCATGAATTACACTTGAAACAATCCATTGATTGGATTCTTATCACCACTATATGGTTAATACTGAACACAGACTCAATTTATTTTATGGGTTTTCCCATTTATGTGATCCACACCAGTTCTGCAAACAATCCAAAATGGGACTTTTAGATCAGACTGTCAAATCTTGACAAGAGAAATTAAAAACATGCTTCTTACAGGTATAGCTAACATTCAGATTTCTTGAAGCTTTTTGGCAATAAGCCACAGGTATGTTATTTTTTTTAGCAGGGTGAATAATTTTCTTTTTTCCTTTTTCCACTTGAGTGTATGTAAGTGGAGCCCAGGGAGTGTTTTAAAACTACAAATCATCATGGAAATGCACTTGCACACTCAAAACCTGCATAAAATTAATGTGTACAGGTGCAATATGTGTACCACTACAGTGGTTCTGTAGTCGCGTGCGAATGTGTGAGCAATGTGAGCTTTGATGGCTCACCTGCAACCCAGCATCTGTCCAAAAGCCCCTCTTTCCTCTCGAGCACGAAGGAGAGTGCTGTCAGACCCACGGCCAGGTAGAAGGTGATACTGGAGGGATCAAAGAAGAAGAGAAGGAGGAAGTGAAATGACAAGGTGGTATGTTGTTATTATGAGCTGATGCCAAAAATTTCACAAAATTGACCAAAAGGAAAATAAACACAGGTATAGTAACGCGTCTACTACCCTATACTTTAACCAGCACACAGTGTACTGACCTGAGCACAGCTCCAGGGGTCACAAATGTAGTAAAGTCTGTGTTTTGGCTGCCGTAGATTGGCTCCTCAAACTAGTAGAAGAAATCAAGAGTGTTTACTTTACTTTATTACGCAGCATGTATAAACTCAAATACATTTAAGTATTTACAGTATTTAATAACATTCAATTGCTTTTTTCCATAGACTCTCTTACCTTTATTGGCAAGGCAACCATATATGCCATACCACCCAACTTATAATCCACAAAGGCCTGCAGACAGAGGGCAAAACATAAGTGATGCATCTGTTTTTTAAGAAAAAAATCAGTGCTACTCTTTATGATCTTTAAGTATTTTGATTAAATATTCAAATCAGTTTAATGTTGTTTACATAATTCTAGTTCACAACAGCTCTCGTCCACAGACCGCTTAAAAAAGATGGGAGGTGTTTGAAAAGTGACAATGTGGAAGCTCTTTAAACTTAGGTTATTTTCCAATGGCCAGCAGGGGGCAACTGTGGGAAAGCAGTGGTGTGCTTTCTTGGCCAACAACCAGACTTCTAAGGCTGTGGCTAACAGCTCAACGGTGGCTCTTGTGCCCTGAAACATGGCTATTTTATGTATACAGTATAGACTTCACATTATTTGTACCTGCCGCTGGAGCATCCTGTACAATTAGGAAGCAGAATCATGATCAGAAAAAAGTCGAACCTAAATCTCAACAAAACACTAGAATGTAAATATTGCAATAACAAGCTGAAAAGTGAGTGATAATCTGCTAAATCTGCAGGTTTTCTAATTTTGTCTGGCAGCACAAGTTTAAATGATAGGGCGGCATACAAGACAGACAGATGGAGACAGATAAAGCATTACTGATCTATGTGATAGTGAAATCTAATCTCAGTGAACCAGGGTGAAGAATTTGGTCATTAGGACACTACAAACCTGGTGAACCTGAGGAAGGTGCATAGGAACATAAATATTCATTTTTTCCTAAGGAATCTAAATACAATTAAAACCCTGTTATTGATATGGAACCTTATGAAAGGAGTGTCTGACCTTAAAAACTAAGGAGCCAAGTGAATTAATAAACAGAGTCATGCATGCAAGTGACTGCAGGCTGGTAGCACTAATTAAAAGAGCATTGAACCACATGTAATTTACTATTACTAAATTTTTAATTTTATTCTTGAATACCAGTGAACTGTGTAGTGCGTGTCAGATATGTGTAGCCTGGAATTCCTTATAGTATTTATTTCAGATGGTCTCACTTGGACAAACACTTACTGTCTGCAAGTGCATAGATTAAAATTTTGATTTAGGGTGACACAATTTAATATACCGTATTTTCCGCACTATAAGGCGCACTTAAAATCCTTTAATTTTCTCAAAAATCGACAGTGCACCTTATAATCCAATGCACGCTATGTATGAATTCTGGTTGTGCTTACTGACCTCGAACTGATTTTATGTGGTACACAGCGCTCAAAAATCAGTCAAAAGAGTTGGTACGAGTTTGGTAAGCTACGAAGCCGCCTCACGGATTAATCTGGGTCCTAAACTCCGTCTGATTCAGGTCCCAAGGTCAAACGAACACCGCTGCATCACTGAGAGTTAAAAACTGTCTAAATTCTTTCACCTTTAATAAAATGATCAGCGTTGCTGCTTTACCAGGTGTAACAATTAAGTTTAACATCCAGGCATCCATGAAAACAGTTAGAAGTTTGCAGGAAGTTAGCTCACTAGTTTCCACCTAAACATGATATACAGAATCAGAATCAGAATGTCTTTATTGTCATTGTCACAGGTACAACGAAATTAAAAGTGGTCCCTGATCAGTGCATCATCCCTAACAATATCAAAATATAAATAAAACAATAAAATTCAATAAAATCAATCAATAAAATAAATAAAATACTTAAAGTGCTAATAAGAATAGTATTAGCAAACATTCACATACATTCCCACATACATGCTTCAGTCAGCGCATAGATTAATATAAGAGTCATGTGATGGACAGAGTATTCAGATCTGTTATTGCAGTTGGATAAAAGCTGTGTTTGAGTCTATTTGTCCTTGCACTGATTGCTCTGTACCGTCTGCCCGAGGGCAACAGTTCAAACAGGGAGTGGCCAGGATGTGAGGTATCTTTTATAATGTTTTGAGCGTTTTTAAGACAGCGGGTATTGTGTAGATCTTCCAGAGTGGGGAGAGGGCAGCCAGTGATCTTTTGGGCGGTGTTAATGATCCCATGGAGTGCTTTCCTCTGAGCCACTGTGCAGCTAGTGTACCAGATGCACATGCAATAGGTTAGCACCATGTTCTGACTGAGAGATTTGTGAAAAAATTAAAGCGTACAGCTCTGCTATCACTTCCAACATGCATGAAGACAGAAAACTAAACAGCAGTGACGTTTGTAGGGATACTGAAGTTGGAATAGCTGGTATATAATGATGTGCTACGTCATCACTAGTGACACCACTATGTTAGTATAACATAAACACAGTGAAGCTGGAGAATGAATAACTTGAATAATTTTTCCACTAGATAAAAGTTAACACGAGGGTTCCCGAAGGTTAGGGACAAATGCAATCGCATGGCAGGATGCTGCAAATGGACCAAAGTTCAGTAAGGAGAACAACTAAGATAATCCATCCACAATACGAGGTTAGTCATTAATTTACTGCAACAACATGGGAAAAGAGCAGCTGCGAGAGAATTCAGCATTAATGAATCAATGGAAGTGGAGGAAGCAAGAAGAATGAGTTGAGTAAAGTTTGACTTATCTTAATGTTTTGTTTCACTTAATGCGCCTTATAATCCGGTGCACCTTATGTATGAAAACAGACCCGTTCATCGACAGTGCGCCTTATGGGCCGAAAAATATGGTAGTAGAAAGTATGAAACTGATGTGCTGCACAGAGAGTTTGTAGCCACTGGAAATTTTCTGCCTTGTCCCTAGTTAGGCTTTTACAAAACCAGTGTATCATTAAAATATACTGTTCTTACTCTCATAAACCTAGACTACGGTTAGTCCTGGATCTACCGGTAATTGGTGTGTTTAATCCTTTCAGGAGATGATGATGCCAATACATGACTTAAAATCTAAGAGCCTCAAATTGAGGGTATTTCATCATTTCACATTTTTCACCATGTTATATATTAGATATATATATATATGTTTTATTCTTAATTGTGACTTTTATAACAGGGATCCCCAAAGTGGGTCGCAAAGATACTGTAGGTATGATAAGAAGAAATTTTGTATTAAGGTTTAAATCTCAATAAAATATAAATGACAGAATACTTGCATTTTTTTTTAAAGCAATACAAACTATTAAAAAAGCATGGAAAGTATGCCTTCTTCTTTATTGTTCAGACTTACTAACATGTGAAAAAGAAATTTTTTACTTACTGACATGCAAAAATTAAATTTTTCTGACAAAATGTTAAGATTCATGACAGCACAATCAGAAAATTACTGAATAAGAATGGCTTGTTTGGAAATGGTGCCAAGAGAAAGCCTCTTCTCTCTAAAAGAGAGTGTTTGCGTGGGTTCTCTCCGGGTACTCCGGCTTCCTCCCCCAGTCCAAAGACATGACATTACTGGGGTTAGGGTAACTGATGATTCAAAATTTCCCATAAGTATGAATGTGAGTGTGAATGGTTGTCTGACTCTGTGTTAACCCTGTGATAGACAGGCGATCTGTCCAGGGTGTACCCTGCTTCCCTATGTCAGCTGGGATAGGCTCCAGCCCCCCAAGCAAACCCTGATAAGGATAAGCATAAGAGACAGGATGGATAGATGTCCTGAAACATAACACCTTAGAACTGAAAGAAGATGCACTTTCCAGTTTAAATGACTGTATTTTATATCTTCTATCTAAACGTGCACCTTGTATTAAATCGGTGGTAAGGTAGGAGTTAAAATATAGCCACCAACTGGCAGAAACAAAGCTGTTACTGAAGAATAAACTTCAGGAGGGAATTTATCACAGCCTTGAAATAAATAAAAGGAAGACAGGATAAAACACATGCTGTGGAAGAGAGCCAGAGATTAATAACAAGTGTGATTCAGCAGAAAGGTCTATTAATAAATATTGAGTGAGAAAGGTGACTGAAAAGGAAATATTCAATCCATCATGGGAGTCCCCCAACAGCCTACACCTATTGCAGCATAACTAAGGGAGGATTCAGGGTCACCTGGTCCATCCCTACACTGTAAAATATAACTTGTTGTTTCAACTTAAAAATATGAGGTAAAGGGCTGCCTTAAAATTTTAAGTTAAGTCAAGAAATAGAGTTTGTTCTTATAACACAACCAATTGTTATCTTAATGAAAAATCACATGTTGTCTAAACTTTCATCTTAGTTTAGTTGACTGAGATTTGTTAGTCAGTTCAACTCCTTTAATTGTCATTTTTACTTGGGAAAACCCTTTCAGCTAAATTAAAATAATCTATTGTTTAAACTCTTGTCCTAGTTCAGTTGACTTGGGTTTTTTAGTTAATTCAAATACTTTAGTAGTTCTTTTAACTTAGGAATCTATTTTAGCTTAACTAACATAATCTGTTAGCTAAGTTGATTTAAGTTTATTAATTAACTGAGCTCCTTAAGGTAGCTGAGTGAACTTGTAAATCATTTTCATTTTAATTATCAGAGTTGATTGACTGGATGTAAAGAAAAATGTGTATTAAACATCTTAAGTTTTGTTTTGTTTTTTTAGCTTTCTAACATCCATTTCAGCAAAACTACCTGTTAGGTTCATCTTAGAGCTCAGGTTTAAATACCTACATTCCTTTAAATTAATTTTCTGTTGTTTACAGAAAAAAAAATAAAACCCCACAGATTCCATTAAAGTCTATCTGATCATTTCATACAGAAAGTTTGTTTTAAGAACATGACAAGACAATTACTCATGAGCACCCAACATTCACCATTTATTGTGCCATCTTAGTCATCTGAGAAACAGAAAAATCAGTGACGTAGCTCATCAGGCTCACAATCCATCAAAACTCAAAGGCTGCTCCCTGTGAAACAATAAATTTGAACTTGGTCTTGAGCCCAGTTTGGGTGAAGATTAAATTCTGACCAATACTCTAGGAGCAGTAGTGATTCTTGTGAAGTAACAACATAAAGTCTGCATTAATGTAATGTATCAACGGGACACTTGATATTTTAGAAAAGTTATTCTTTACATTTACAAAATTTTTAAACTTCATTGTGCTCAGTCACACCTGTTAGCATAAAACTTGAAATATTAAAATAGTACAAAACCTTTGATAAGTGACAGTAAAGATCAGTTTATAACAAGTAAGACATCAAACTCTTGTATTTGTCTTCGTTTACAATTGCAACAAATTCCACAGAACCAATATCTCTGAAAATGAGTGCATGCTTCTGAAACATTTGATAATATGGATATTTCAGAAACATCAGTTTGAGTCTGCTCAATTGCAAAACAAAGGAAAAACTACTGACTTGCATGAGATAAGCATCTGCAAAGTCCAGCATTATATTGTTGTTCACATAAGTTTCTTAAACCATGAACAAATGAGTAATTGTCTAATCTGGAATGTAAAGTGTAGTCATTTAGTGACATACAAAAGTGAGAATGAGAACTTGCAAGAATAAAAAAACAAACAGTAAAATAAAAACTGTCCTTAACACTAAGGAACATACAATTACAGTTCTGCATGGCTTTCTGCAAGAGTCTGTTTCTTAGACCATGCACTAGTGAGATGCACTGCCTTCCACCAATGTTCATTAGGATGTTCTGAATGACTTCAAAGATGTCCTTAAGTTCCTTTGGATAGTCTATGTTGAGGGCAAAAAGAAGGCCCATCAGCATGGAAATGGCACTTGAGACATCCCTCAGATTAGACAGGATTACTGCCGCCTCAAGGACAACCAACACATCGATGATGTCTTCTTCTTTCACCATCGCAATGCCAACTTTCATCCTCTTAGAAAACGTGTCTTCAATACCTGTCGGCTATAAAAGGGTTCAAAGACAAAAAAAAAAAAAAAATTACACAATTACAATTACACAATATCCCTTGTGCTTAAGAATTCATGTCTTTCCAAAGAAGAGCCATACTGATGCTTTGGATGATGGTGATTGGCTTTGGGTAACACTTATTAGTTGTTAAAGTTTTTTCAGAATGAGATATGCACCCCCATGTTACAAATCCATTTCTTGCTTTAAACAAAGACCATGTTCATAAATAACTGAGCATGTCTTCAATTGCAGAATTCAAACAAAATTTTCAATTTAAATGGTAAATGGCCTGTATTTGTATAGCGCTTTACTAGTCCCCTAAGGACTCCAAAGTGCTTTACACATTCAGTCATTCACACACATGGGTGGATGACTGAATCGTGACTCAAGAGTTGACAGTTCGTCTTATAATTGGAAGGTTGCCGGTTCGAGCCCCGGCTCCGACAGTTTCAGTCGTTGTGTCCTTGGGCAAGACACTTCACCTGTTGCCTACTGGTGGTGGCCAGAGGGCCCGGTGGTGCCAATGTCTGGCAGCCTCGCCTCTGTCAGTACGCCCCAGGGCGGCTGTGGCTACAATGTAGCTTGCCATCACCAGTGTGTGAATTTAAATCTAGTTATGCTAAATATTGGCTGTGCTCTAAACCAAATCTGGCTGAGAATACACGAAATGTGCAAACTGCAGCTACACTACAGGATCAGATTGTGGCTCCATAGACAATGCTTCTTTAATCAGTTTATTGATTAAAGTTTATTTTTCCCCCTATATTAACAGCATGAAAAAAGAGCATATAGACGTGGCTGAACAGGTTGCATAATTGGCACTGAATATCAACATCCACCTTTACCCAGCTGCCCAATGACTCTCGGCCAGTAACCTTTAATTGCTTACCCAGTCTACACAGTCTCTTTTCCAGGGTCCAGGACATTTCACCAAAGTATTGCCCCCCACAGCTGTAGCAGCCACTGCAGCCCCTTAAATATCCTAATATCTCTGCCATTACAATATACAATGTGAGAAATCAAACGTAAAGCTGAAGTGAACAGTACAGCAGCGAAATGTCAAAGACCCTGGTGAAGACATGAATAAACACAAGACACTAATAATATCAATGCTAGCTTGCCAGTTAGTTTCTCTGAAACCCAGACCAAATCCAGTGTCAAAGATCTTGTAATAATACATTTGGTGAGGAAAAAGTACACATGTTTCATTTAAAATCCACTGTGGTGCTGTCATTATTAAATTTACTAAAAGAAACAATGCTAACCTTCACAGTCTTGAAAGTGTGTGAGGGCTCTTCCTTTAGAAAATGAGGTCCTCTGTCCTCTTCCTTTGTGTAGGGCTCTGGTCAAAGAAGTCAAAAAGAAAACAAAAACACTTTTTAAACAGTGTTTATGAAGCATGTAGACAGCTCCAAATTCACAGCTTTTTGATACATAATTCCATCAATATATGATTATCATTGGAGATTTTGAATCAGGCTTATCAGGACATTCAAGTAGAATATGATATCCAACCTACCACCAATATACACAGATTCTGTAAAAGTTACCACACTAAATGTCCAGTTGTGAAATATGATGACAGACTTTACTTATCAGCTTTCTTTCAATGAGTTCATCAGTTGAACTGGATAACCTAAAACTTAAACAAAGGAGAACATTTCGCAGTTGAACACTTACATCATCTCCGAAGCATTTTATGAGCCTAGTTAGCCCTCCTATGCCGCTCTTGATTTTGTACAGCTCCACGAACCTCTCCATAATGGTCAAGCACAGCAAAAAGGAACCCTTTCAGGTCAACAGATGTAAGACGGGCAAATTCTGCTTCAACCTGAGCAATAGAAGAAGAGGGGTGGAGAGTACAGGCAGAATAAAAAAAAAGATTCTTTGAGACCCAAATTTAAGCAAACAGTCATCTGAGGCCCATTAGAGAAAACACAAACACACAAAAGCAAACAAACAAAAAGATGCACTTTACCTGCCGTTCAGCAAACAAGGAAGTTCAGAGAACAATAAGCTCTGTCTTGAAATCTTTTAAAGTAGAATGATTGTGAAAATGACTTATGTGATGTAAAACTTTAGTAAACGTGCGATTAAAAGAACACTGAGTAAAAGGACAAGTAACAATTTCCTTATTCCTCAGATGTTTACCTTGATGAGCAATACTGTTTTAGTCCAACTGCCTCATTAAAGTTACACAACAGGCTTTTTACATTAAAGCCAGCAAGTCCATTACATACTCCCTTTTTAGATCTGAAATACTGTGCACATTCTGTGTATATGTAGTGGACAGCAATTTACCCAAAAGAGTGCAAAGTTTGCAAGTCCACCTCATTTAAATGACAAAGACAGATGTGATCATCTAGACCTGTGAAAATAAATTAATGACAAACTTGCAGTTATGGATGTTATTACAACCACAAGAACCTAAACAGTCTGCTCCATTGCTTTTGTTAATGAATCACTTGTTGGTAACAGGTCTGAATATTTAGTTTATGCCACCTGCATGTGATCATCAATAGTGCCATATTACTTCTTAAGAAGTACCCTGACACTACAATCTTTATATCATTTGTTCTACAGAGCTATTAAGTTACAATATAATCTGTGGTGTTTCCAGTATGACAAAATGCACAAATTGTAACTTACCATTTGACTCCACTGACAAAAATAAATCCCCAGCATCAAGTTTGGCTTCACAGACCTAAAATAAGTAAAATAAAAATATATGTTATAATTATATTGTTTTCGCCATTTATTCATGTTTGCTAATTTTCTGACATATAAACAATGTTAGTTTTGTTACAATACAGAGAATGCAGTTTAATTAAAAGGTAAATTATGCAAAAAAAAAAAAAACTTCTGCAGTATACCATGCCAAAAATCAGTGTCTCTGATGCCAATTATTTTATCACTACAGCTCTTTTAGTATGGAAACTCACACAAACTAGTCATACTGATCACAAGAGTTCAAAAATAAGTCAAAATAGTGAGCTGTTGTTAAGCATAAAGCATTTCAGGGTAACAAATAACTGCACAATAGAATTAAAGCAAAAACTAAACACACTGGAGGACTATCTGATAAAAACTAATATAATGCTGGTTTGTAGACCATATTTTGTCTCAGTCCTCAGTGCACTCTTGCAGCTTAGCATGCAGCAGTTCATAACAACTTAAGTGATTACATAGGGGTAAACAGATGACAACAAGCATCCGAGTCCTGCCAAAAAGTTCTTTTTGAACCCAGTCAGTTATTGGAAATATTGCCAAAATGAACTTCCACCAAAATACAACAGCCTGTGAACTTGAAAGAAATTTACAAGTACAGAGACAATATGAAATAAGCTTTATTAATTAGCTGAGTTAGCTTGCTAATATCGCAACAGTGGTTGAGTGCACAACCTTAAAGCTAGCGGCACAATACTTGTGATTTGGTCAGTGCCACATTAAACCCATAAAAAAGGCCATATGTCAGTTTATTAGCTCAAGTTTGGTCATGACATACAAGCTGGACCTTGTCCGCTAAAGCTACATTAGCTAAAGCAAACATTTCGGTAAAAGAGAAAAACACACATCATGCCATAGATTCAAAACATGTTCCAACTTTTGTAGCTCTCTTTCCTTATAGTTATAACCAATGTTACTCACCTTGAAAGCATATTCCAAAGAAGACGATTAGAAAACGTCCAAGTAAAGTGAGCATGTCGTTAACCGCCAATTCCCCATGATGCACCTCGGTAGCAGTCACGTGAGGCAGTTTTGAATCCTGCTGTGCTCAACTTACCCACATTGTCAAGTTCACATAAGTTGCTGATTTAGCTGGACATGAGTTTTCAAGTTAGCTTTTTTTGGTGTAATTGGGACGTTTTTAACTTGTAATTCTATGTTATAACAACAACTTCAGTCATCTATCGTCAAACTGATATAGAATAATATGTTGAAATAACAAACATCTAGAATTACATTTTACAGTGTAACTATATGCTTTAGCAAAAAGGAAAGTTATAAGCCTAATCTTAAAAGTAGAGATAGTGTCTGTCTCCCGAATCCAAACTGGAAGCTGGTTCCACAGAAGAGGGGCCTGAAAACTGAAGGCTCTCCCTCCCATTCTACTTTTAAATACTCTAGGAACAGCAAGTAGGCCTGCAGAGTGAGAGCGAAGTGCTCTATGGTACTATAAGGTCATTAAGATAAGATGGGGCCTGATTATTTAAGACCTTGTATGTGAGGAGCAGGATTTTGAATTCTTGATTTAACATGGAGCCAGTGAAGGGAAGCCAATACAGGAGAAATCTGCTCTCTCTTTCTAGTCCCTGTCAGTACTCTTGCTGCAGCATTTTGAATTAACTGAAGGCTTTTCAGTGAGTTTTTAGGACATCAGGTGTGAATATCTTCATTCTCATAAGATCTTAAAAAAATACATTTGAATGAGCTCCTTATCCATCCTGCCTCATCCATAAATTATTAACAGGAAACAAAAATCTGTTTCATGCTTATGTGAGAACATTAAGGTCTGCTTGAGAATCAGCCAGAGTACCACTGTGCCAGAAGACACGGGAGAAGAAGCTTTTGGTTTTCCTTAGGCAGGTCTGTCACATAAGAAGCACATGATTCGGTAAGAATAAGCATCTTATTGGTCGGTGCTAAGATGCAACCTGCTCAGGTGTGTTATGGACAGGAAGGACCAGACTGTCTACCCGGCAGTCCCACGCCGTGACTGACAACAACCCGGCTGCAATGACTCACCCTCACATGATTTTGAGGTGTGAGTTGGTGTGGTGTGACCTCTGTGAGCTTTTATGTGTATCAAAACAACAGGGAGTGCATGTGAAAAAAAACTTACTTTCAGATTAATTCACCCTCAGAAGAACAAATAAAACCTTTTAATAAAACAGTTTTAAAGCCACTTAGAAAAGCAAGATATTAAGCTGATTTATGTGGACCTTTTAAGAAGAAGCAGATAAATAAACAATATATTATTTGCTGTAATGTTAATTAAAACAAATACAAGAACGCTTATTGGGATATTTTTTGGAAGCTGTCTACTGGGACTGAATTTGGAGAATTAAAAAGATTTTAATTCACTATTTAAGTCCCACAAGAATCTGGTACTTTCCTCCGGATGATTGCACAAATACCTTTATGCATAATACATCGGGGCTGATGCATTTGATCACGTCAGTCATGCTGTTTGTTTTCACTGGCAACAAGAAAGTTGCACTGATTTACCTGAGAACACCTGAGGTCATAATTTCTCTTAATGGAAACCACACGCTGGGTTTCCTGAATTGTATGCACCATCACCGAGAGAAATATTATTTTGATATATTGTGAAGATCCTCCAGCACAAAAGTTAGGTGCACCCAAATTTTTCAACGGCATTGCTTAACACCGCAGTTTTACATGTTCACTTTTTTGGGGGGGGGGATTGCTGTCCATACAGACAATATTGTTTTGTAAATGATTAACTAATAATCTTGTCAACACAAAATTTATTTGGAGCACAGTTCTACAAGAAAGATACTGAAAAAGTGCTTGTGCTTATAGCGCTTAACTGAGCTGAAATTTAAACTTAAAACATCTCACCATATATTAAATAAAAAGAAAATCTAAAAGTGTCTCAAAGGCTTCAAACTAAACAACTCAATATCTGAACAGCCTGATATCTTATGGACTATCCTCAGTCACATGCCCCTCAGATGGCCAACTCCTGTAATTTGACCTCTTTTTTTCTTTTTTAACACTTTTTTAATGTGTCCGCGATGACATCTATAAACTGGGTGCATGCAACATCATTTCTGTACGTGGGTTTTATGTTCAAGCCATTTTTCTTGTGAAGAATTATTTCGGACTCAAACTTGGTGAATGGAACTTCTTCTTTGGCAATAATGTAGGCAATGTTAAACTTAACCATCATCTCCGCCTCTGATGACCTGTTTGCTGCTGCCTGCTGCTGAAAGGCAGTGGGGAGAGGGGACACTTGGGCAGTGCATTTATCACGGCATATAATGTGTTTTCTGGATACACTGTGCTTTTTCAGCGTTTCAATGTGAAACGTATTAGCACCAGTCACAAATGCAGTATTACCAGCCATGGTCTTTCCACACTCATGACAGTAAATGCAGTGCATCGTGTTGTCATCTTTACTGTATCTTAGCCAGGGAAACTGGTCAAGCTCTCTTCGAAATGTATATACATTCCCCCTTTTACTTTCAGTGGGCTCTGGCTCAGAGCTGATCGTATGTGGCTCATTATCTGATGCCGTCTCTGGACCGGTGTTAGACATAACCTGAGAGGTTGATGGCTCTGTGCCAGGGTACTAGCTATGAAATTAGGACAGATCAGACTTTAAGTTAACAAAAAAATTATCAATTGTTCTTTTCATCTTTTCTCATTACCCACAGCTAGATCCACTTCTATCAGGCCTAGGCTACTCAGCTCTCTCTATACGCCTGCACTTTCAAACGTATACACACGTAGGCCTACAGGAATATCTGGACTGTGGCCAATCAGAGAGGTCCCGCCCTTGACTATCGCTGATTGGTTTAGACCACAATATGGGCTTAATGGGCTTTTTTTTAAAAAAAAACTTGGTCACACCTGTGCGACCTAGAATTTTTTTTAATCGCACCATTGAGAAATTAGGTCGCATGTGCGACCGAATGGGTCGAGTACTTAACAACCTGTTGGGGCAGTATCCGGGGATGCGATCACAACCATTAGCAGCTTATAGTGTCTGCGGGCTGTTTAGCAGTGACGCAGGGTCGTCCAACACTGACTCCAAGTCTTTCAAGTGAGGCCCAGCCAGCTCTGGAAATTCACCCCATGGGAGATTTCCCACTGGAGCAGTCTTGTGATGGGACCCTGCGCTCAGCCTTTGACCAAGTGTTAGAAACTGATGGTTACGTGGTGCGCCCTGAACTCCTGCGGACCTTCCCTACCTGCACTTCATATTATTGAAAGATAGGTTATACCGAGTGAGTCGTGACACTTGCACAGAGGAAACGCACACCCAGTTGTTGGTGCCTAAAAGCTTCCGGGAAATGATTTTCTAGGATGGCTCATAATAACCACATGGCAGGCCATATGGGATGTAATAAAACACAAATAATGGCCCGCAAATAATGGCCCGATTTTATTGGCCGGGCACCCTTCACCTGTGCGCTGAAGTTCGTGTCCTGCCCGAAATGCCAACTCGTTAACCAGCCGGCCATTCCAAAAGTGCCTTTGCGCCCATTACCGTTTGTGGAGGTCCTATTTGAGCGTCCCGTTGGACCTCATCAGGCCATTTCACTGGAGTGCATGCTACAATCCCTTTGTATTAGTTCTGGTGGATTATGCAACCTAACCCCCAGAAGCAGTGCCGCTGTGCACCATTTCTGCAAAAAGTGTTGTGCAGGTTTTGTTTCAGGTCATCTCCCGAGTCAGCATCCTGAAAGAGTTACTGACTGACCAGGGCACGTTGTTCATGTCTCACACACTAAAAGAGCTTTACGAATTACTGGGCATTAAATCTGTTCAGACCAGCGTCTGCTAAGTTCACACATGAGTTTGAACGCAATTGGGATCGCTGGTTAGGCCCTCTGTTATTTGGAGTTCGGAAGGTGCCCCAGGCCTACACGGGATTTTCTTCCTTGCAGCTGGAAACTGCTTGGGGTGCTCGACCTAATAAAAGAAAACTGGGAGGAAGATCAGTATGTGCTGGACCTGAGAGCAAAGCTCCACACTTTGGGGAAGTTATCACGGGAGAATTTGCTCCAGGCTCAGCAGCATCAGCAACACCTGTATAAGACGGACAGTTACTCGGCAAGTGGCAAGGGCCCTTAGTGGTTAACCGGCAAGTGGGGGACGTCGACTATGAGGTTGCATGGTTGGACAGGGGAGGGGCCACTCAGATTTATCACCTCAATCTCCTGAAAGCATGGAGAGAGGCTAAAACCGTTTATCTGGTGAACCTGGTTAAGGAGAGAGATGAGTTAGGGCCGGAGGTGCCAAATTCCACCATTCCTGCCTCCCTCCATTTTGATGACTCACACAGGCCCAGAGAGCGGATGTTGCCACATTGCAACAGCACTCTGCAGACATGTTCTCCCCCCTGCTTGGCCGTACGACTCTCATTGAGCACCATTTTGACATGACAGTGTGTTAATGGCCCTACAGGCTACCCAAATATAAAAGGCAATTTGTTTCGGAGGGATTTGGCTGAAATGCTGAAAATGGGACTGTGGCGAGGCGTGGTCAGTGGTGCCACGGCAGGGAAAGCGGATGCACGTGTGAGGCATCGCAATCACGCCTCGCCAGCTTAATAGCGGTGTAGGGTGTGTGAGCAGCAGCCGTGGAAGTGTGCGAGCAGCAACTGGTTAAATAAAGTAAAATGTTCCAGAAAGCAGAATCGTGGTCGCGTCATGCCTCATTCCAGCAACAGGGAGTAACAGAAGCGTCACACAGTGCCTGGTGTAGCCTCATAGTTCTTGTAGTGAAGAAAGATGGTTCTATACGGTTCTGTGTAGGCTATCGCTAAGTAAATGAAGTGTCACGCTTTGATGCTTACCCCTGGACTGGTTGGGCATGGCCCATTTTTTCACTATGCTGGATGTAACCAAGGGCTACTGGCAAATGACCTTGTTTTAAGAGTGTAAGGAAAAAACAGCTTTCTCCACTCCATATGGTTTGTACCAGTTCGTCACATGTCACACTTGTTCGGAGTCCCGGCCACCTTCCAGCGCCTCATGGACCGGGTGCTGCGGCCACACACTGCATATGCTGTCGCCTACTTGGATGATGTTATCATCTATAGTGACACCTTAGCGGAGCATGCGCAGTGGGTGGCCGTGGTCCTGGAGTCCCTGAGGCAGGCGGTGCTTATTGCCAAGAAGTGTGTGATTTGGATGAAGGGAGGTACAGTATCTGGGGTACCACTTGGGGGTCAGGCAGGGGCATCCACAGGTGGAGAAAAAAGCAGCGATCGCATCCTGCCTGCGCCCCAAGACCAAAAAGGTGGCGAGACAGTTGTTGGGGCTGGCGGGTTTCTACCACTGGTTTGTGCCTGGGTTTGCTGACTTGACTAGCCCTTTGACTGATCTCAGCCAGAAGGGTGTTCCACATCTGGTCCAGTGGATGGGGCTATGCTATGCTGCGTTTGTGCAGGTGAAGAAAGCTCTCTGTGGGGAGCTGCTGCTCTATACCCCTAACTTTTCCCTCCCTTTTGTCCCAGGCTGGGGGCTGTTTTGTGTATGGGAGTGTGAGACAGCTGGAACACTGACTGAAGTTTGGGCCGCATCTAGAGACCAAAAAACAAGCATGCAAACAATAAAGACTGTTAAGCAGGACAGATTCCCTTGTCTGACGCCCACGGAACCCTAACCCCCACAGAACAGTGTGTCGGGTCGGGGCCCTTTTCACAGACATCCTAAAGTCTTGGAACTAGTGGTGGCCCGCTTGAAGCTGACACTTCTTTGGCTCTCAGCGAAGGCGGTCGCACTTTTCTCCTCTCCTGCCCTTATCTTCCCTGCTTAGCTTCTTGTGTCCTTGTCTTGTCTGTGTTTTATTGCTTTCCCTGGAACACTCTCTCACAGTCTGTGTCTAAAACCTAAAAGAGAATTATGGATTTGATCAACTGGTCTCTGAACGCTATTGACACCATCTTCTCAGCGAGAAGTCTGGGCTTGGGAGAGCCCGAGTGCCCTGGAGGGACTTTCCCTGCCGGATACACGATGGACGGGTGGCAGAACTGGAGGGTCGTGTGCCTGGCGGGACTGTCGATGGAGGACGCTGAAGACATCTACCTATTCGGAACCATGGTAACAGGGTTCTTGCTGATCGGAGCTGGCTTGGCCCTGGCTTATTGGAAAATTGAGAGAGCGGAGCCGGCTGTCCAAATCCCCACAAGGCTGCCCGCTGGGATTGAAACGATTGGACGAGGTGCGAGTTCTCAGAAAGGGCTCACTGAAAGCAGCAGCATGGTTAAGAGCTTGGAGGCGCTTACGACTGCAGTGAATGCTCAAACTAACACCTCTGAGTAGGGATGGGTATTGATAAGATTTTAACGATTCCGATTCCATTTTCGATTCTGTTTAACGATTCGATTCTTTATCGATTCTTGTTTTTAAAAAGGAGAACACTAAGGTCGATTAGCTTAGAACTGTTTTATATCTTCTCTTTCAACAAGATAGAAATTTAGGAGTAACATGGCCTTACAAACCCAACAGTGAGATCTTAAGAGATCCACAGCCTACAGCTCTTCAATGGGGTGTCACAGGGTACCCGGGGAAAATTGTAAACGTAAAATAATAAAATAAATATTCTTCTGTAGCATTAACAAAGTATAACATAAATTATTCTGTAGCAATTACACAAGAATATCCAGTAATGTCCCTGCCTACAATTAAACACATTCACTTACCATCTGCTGTGGCAAATGGCTGCAAGGTTTTGACCACAAACTAGTCACTGCTCGGTGACATGCGGGCCTGAAAAGAGACGCTACCGGTGGACTGCAGCGACAACTGCCAGCGAGCGCCAGCCAGACTCTGTCTCTCTCATCATGGTCACCTAAATGCACAATGGCAGGTTTTGTAATAAAGCAGATCGCGCTAACATAATATGCACTGTTAGTTTATTATTTACCTGCCGCATTAACGGGAGATGACGTGCAAACGTTACCGCTGCTGCTGGGTTGAGATTCACGACTCCGGAGCGGAATTAAAGACATTCATTTAAGTTCATCGCGTGTTTTGTGAGCAAATGCTTTTGCATATTCGTAGTGTTTCCTCCCTTAATGAAATATCTACTTTGCAAGTATTGAAAGTTGCCCTGAACGGATGACAATCCGTTCTCGTAAAGTATAAACAAACTTTTAAGCGTTTGAGCCGCTTAGACGCCGTGTTTCCTGCCAGGTACGCTCCGACGCTCCGCAACGTGGTGACGTCATTCGGGGCGACTGGAATCGATAAGGGAATCGTTTGCAAAAATGGCAAACGATTCCAAGGAATTGAAACAGTGGGAACCGGTTCTCAACAAGAACCGGTTTTCGATACCCATCCCTACCTCTGAGCGTATGTTGGATTACATCAGGAACGAATCCACCCGAAACAACAACTCAGGGAGGAAGCTGGACTACATCTCGGATCAGTTGGCTGCGGTCGTGAGGTCTCAGGATCTGCTTTGTGAGCAACAGAGTGACAAGATCTCGGGATCGATGGCTAATAACATCTTGGAGAAACTCGAAGCTATAAAAAAGGAGATTGAGAGACCAGTGTCGGAGTGCTAAAAAACAGCCTGAAATTCTTATGAGTTGTTTGCAAAAGAAAAATCACCATCATTATACGTCTACCCCTTCGGCGCCAGCTGCGGGCTCAAGGCTGGAGCCGATCAAAAACAATCCCTGATAACGACTATGTTGTGACTGTTCCTTCCCATCCCATGCAAGGCCACCTGGGTTGGCTGGTAGACTGTTTACTTAGCCTGGCAGGGCGAAGGACACTGTCTCCGCTGAACTATGGACACGCATACACATACACTTACACTGATAAGCAAACACTGATCCCTCTCCCTTTCCAAATGCCTTCAATGCTTGTTTCCTGCGGGGGAACACGGCGGGTCTATGTGCCGCGCTGGAATGATAGCGCTGTGCAGGGCGGCTGCTGTGTTCGCTTCGGATAACTCCTCACCCCCCACCCATCCCCGTGGCTTGTCATGTCCTTCATAATGTTGTGCTGTGGACATTCATGTGCTTTTTTGTGCAGAGGAGTTTTTTTGTTTCCTGTTCTCATGCTGTCCTACCATGGAAGCACAGCATGAGTAGGGGTCTCTTTTTTTCCTCTTGTACTTTCCCATTGTAATGTACATTTCAATGTTTTTCTCTAATGCTACCAATCTCCGACCGGTATCCCCATGTAATGTCTGTGTTATATGTGTAAGGTTGGGGGGGTCCCATTTCACTGCAGAGCAACCTGCATGTGACGAATAAAGCTTTGATTGATTGATTGATTGATTGATTGACACTCCGGTGCGTGTGTCAAAAAAATCAACACACTGCTTCAGAAGCCTTGTGTAGAGGCTTGATTCGTTTGGCCAGAGTCACGTGATCAGTGATGTCCGAAGCTTCATTTAGAACGTAACTGATTCAGTGGTTTATAAGGAAGTGAATCATTCACAGGATTTATGGAGTGTTTTGATGGTGAGACAGAGCAAACCACTGATCATTCTACTGAGAGATATGGAGCCAGTGAGGAAGAGAGGAGGTTCTGTCGTGTGGGAGTATTTTGAGTTGATTTTGGTCAATCAGGTGAGTTTGCCAGTGTTCAGTACTTGTTGTTTGTTTTTGTTTTGTGTGTTTTTATTTTATCTGAAAACGTGAAAAACTTAAAATGTCAAAATCTGCTTTACATAATATAAATAGCATTATATAACTTTAAAAACACTTCAATTTGATTTAAATTTAATATAATAAAAAAATATGCATTTTTAAAATAATCTTAAAATTAAGGTCAGTAATATATCCACAAGCATAACAAGCTGAAAGTCAGTGATGCTGCTCGGTTTGCAGTCCTGAATATGACGGCACAAGCAGGATTCACTGCACTGTTAATGTTAGCTATGTTATATTGCTGCCTCTGTTCGGTGGTGTCGAGCCAAACGGACTTTAACGTGTGTTTGAACGAGCTGACGGTTCACTCGTTAAGCTGAAAGAAAGATGCTTTAATCACAGGAGTCACACATGTGTCCACTGTACCATCTGGGAACTCTTCTTGTTTAGCACTCGTAATAACACAAACACTAAATCCTCCTTCTCTTGTGCTGTTTTGTAGCAGTGTGTACACCTGAGACTGTCACCTGTCTGTCTGTCCTGCACTCTCTCTCTGTTTCTTTCTCTCTGATTGTGGAATAAAAGTATGAACATGTATTTATAAGTTACACTTGTGTTTGAATCCTGCAGCTTATCACACATTTGATTTCCATGTGTGACAACTGCAAGTGTCCAGAGTGAGGACAGACTGAGGGACCCACTGCTGCACATCATCTGTGAGGCTTTGCACCCCTGATGATCCACCAGGACAAACTCAGCAGTGTGTGAGGAAGAGGAGGAGGAAGAGCCAGCAGCAGCTGACAGATGGAGAGAATAGACAGACTGTTCCCTGTTTGTGAAGGACTGCTAGAAAAGTTTAAAATAACTACTTTTCTGTACTGAATCAGTCTTATTAGGTAATGTTAAAATAATTTTACCATTCAAGTGTTTTCAGTTTGGGAGAAGCGTCACAAGAGGCTCCGCCGCAATATAGATTGCATCCTTGGGTGCGCCAATCCAAGGGTGGTTTCCACTGGATTGGCAACTGTGGACGCCATTTTTCTGAGGGAAAATTCTGTGCCGTAGAGGCGTTCGACTCGCTGGGACCACTGAAGGAGGAGCTTCGTGCCCAAGCGCTGGTCCAGAGAGTCCTGAACACCACTCTGTCCTGATAGTTTCCACTTTCTCTTTTGTATCAGACATACTGAGACAATATTCGGGATAAATAACCATGAAAACAATTTATTTATTCAGTTTAGAGGTTTACACATCACATCATTATAATCATTGAGCCTGTTTCACTTGAATCGTCCACTTGATGGTGGAGGAGAGCAAATGAATCATCACAATGCTTCAAACCGGGAGTCGACCAGTTGCATGGAAAGCTTCAGCTCATCACGAAGCTTCATCTCACCATCACTAACTCTAATACAAGTTATGAATTGTGTAATATTGAGGTGTTGTGTAAACCAGAGGAGAATAATTCAGAGCAATCTCAGAGTGAAGTTCTCCCTCCTGTACTCAACAAGCACAATTCACCTGAGTTTTGTGTACCTGGTTAAGTGAACAGTAATGGCAATGTAGTTTATATTCTGTGGTGGCAGATTTCTTTTTTCATATATTAATCACATATTTAATTATATCACATTAGTTATAGTAATATCACTTTCTCACTTTACTATAGTAAGAGCACTCCTGCCACTACTTTACATGCATGTGGAAAGTTAACACAGTTAGGCCATTGTAATGGGAGACATTAAACAGATAGTGAGACTTCTTCTGCTTATCAGGGATGTAAATCCTTAGGTGAAGGCTAAGCAGAAAACAAGGTCATAATTCTCTCTGTGCGGGAGGAGGTATAGCCGCCCCCCGTGAGAGGGGCCAACATGTAAGAGTTTGAGGAATGTTCTTTGTCTGTGTCTCTGTATATAAGATGTAAGGGCGATGGCCACAATTCAGAGATGGTCCTGGTATTTCACTGGGATGCTCTCTCCACATTGCAATGTGTTTATTAAACCCACTTCAAATCAAGCTCACTGGGTGTGTTGCAGGTTATTGTTAAAATTCCCATAACAATTCTGAACTTTAAGAGTGAATTGTGTCCCCCAGAAGACGAAAATATGGGACGTGTCTGAACCATGTAACTCCAGCTCCACTCAGGTCGCAGTGAGTGCTGAGGCTGAGATCTAGGCCTCCGATACTGTCTGTAATGATCATGTTTTACCTTAAGTTTGTGTAAATTTGGAATCGTGCCCTTTTGTTTCTTCTAAATCATTTCAGGATGGGGTATTGTTGGGGAGTAATGCTGACATAGTAAACTCACAGTCTGCACCACCACTTGTAGCCACAGATCTTTTAAATACTGCATTAACTTCACCCCCACTTAGATAATCCTGTTAATTCTCTAAGTTAGCTTCTGGTAGGGGGCTAGCTGGGGAATGCAGGACTGAGACTACCAAATATTAGGACAGAGCCCCATGATTTCTGTCAGTCAGAGGATAATGAGGCTTCAATCCCCTCTGACAGCGTCACTTTTGATTTGTTTTTGACTAATGTGGTTACCGGTAAAGCTAATGGCTCTGTCAAGCCAATTACAGAAGAGTTCATTCAGACTCATAGCATTAACCTGGCCCCATCAGAGGTAAATAATAACTGCTGTATGGGAAAGTTCAAGCTCTGAAAAGTTCATTGATCCATTACATGATGGCAGAATTAATGAATGTGAATCTTCTTTGACTAGCTCTGTTGGGTTACTGAAAGTCCAGAAACCTGGCCAGGGACATTCAAGTCATGTTTTCTTAAACAGTTCAGTTATGAATGATGTTCACGTGGCCAAACCAGCCCATTTGGACTTTAAAATCCTACCACAGGTTGGGTCTGAAGACATTGTGTTTTGTTTTCCTGGCCCAGAAGAAAGAAACTGTGTTCAGAGGCCAGGGACATTTGAAACCAGCCCCACCATGATCACATGATCACTGTTTCTGTGAACTCTGAGACTATAACAGGTGCTGATTCTGGGGACTGTCATGATGGGTATTCTGTCTGTGTTCCCAAGAGTCGTGAAGTTAATTCTGGTGAGTGTGAGACAGCCAGTTTAAGTTTGTGTTTTTCTGCTTCTGAGTTAAAAGAACCAAAGACTGAGAATAAAGACTCTGAATTTATGTTTGTGAAAGAAAATGAAAATATGAGTTTGGCCTATAGCAGGCTGGTCTCTGAAAGGAACACTGACCTAGTACATGACTGCGAAGCTACTATTTCTGAGTCTGCCATGGACATTTCAATTCTGGGTTCAAAGCCAGATGGTGAACTAATGAACAATGTTTGAACACACACACACACACACACACACACACACAGTTACAAATTTTTAATAGGAAGAGTTTTGAGCTCATTAAGTCTTTGTAAGTGGAGCTTAACTAATATATAACATAAAAACTGAAACTTAATGGTAGAAAACACTAATTTCAGTATTCTGGGATTCTTGTATAAGCCTTATTTGCATGTAAAATTGTGTAAAACTGCATACATTTTGTTCCTCATCATTCCTTTTCCTTTTCTAGGTGAAGAATCCAGTGATGACCACTGCCAGCAGGAGACATACAACAATTGTTTGTTTGTTTTTTTCTTCTGTAAAAAGCACCAAACAAACATCTGACCATGAAACAGTATGCTTAACCTCTGCGTTCACATTATTTGAGCTTTAGAAATATCTATGGGTGACTGCTCTCTATACATCTGACCTTGAACGACTGAACGACTTTGGCAACACAGACAAACAGTACAAAAAATGCAGTCATTTAACCATAAAAAATTCCAACATGTCTGATTTGCTCAATCACTTCCTCTTTTCATGCCCACTTCCAACTACAAACAACTAGACACAGATAAACTCGCTGATCGAGAATAACTGAGAAAACACATTTTTAGAATTGGGAAGTCAGATATTTAAAGGCATTATGTGTCATAAAGGGCATAATGGCCACTACTCTCTGCAGGCTCTCTCAAAGGGTACATAAAGCTCCACAGGCTGCACTGTGGCATGGTAGTGCTCTCAGCTAAATGCTGAAGTTAGCATGCAAATGTACTTTTAAAGTTAAGACACTATAATGTTTACCATGTTCTCTGTTTTAGTGCAGATTGTATGCCAACAGGTTAAACAGGCCGAACCAAGAAGCTGACTGTTTTCACCCTGACAGTCTTGTTGATAAGTCAGGCAGTTCATTCACCGTGATTTTTCATACCAAATAGCACAGAAAAAACATGTAATACTAATAAATAATAAAGCAATGAAAAATGCAGATCTATTGGTGGTGCAGAAGTAAACATCAGTGGATCATCAAACTGGGATTCTTCAGATGGAAACCCGAAATATCAACACAAAATTTTATGACAATGCATCCAATATGTGTTGTAGCTATTCGAGTCTAAAGTGAGTGACTAACCAAGCAATTTTGCCAATATTCTGCTGCATCCTTCTTGCCAAAGTCTAAAATATTTAAGTTGATATGCTTGTTGTTGAGATATCAGCATCATAGGACCAATACAGGAGAATCCCCATAGCTCATATACAGTGTCTTGCAAAAGTATTCGGCCCCCTTGAACTTTCCCACATTTTGATACATTGCAGCCACAAACATGAATCAATTTAATTGGAATTCCAGGTGAAAGACCAATACAAAGTGGTGTACACATGAAAAGTGGAACGAAAATCATACATGATTCCAAACATTTTTTACAAATAAATAACTGCAAAGCGGGGTGTGCGTAATTATTCAGCCCCCTGAGTCAATACTTTGTAGAACCACCTTTTGCTGCAATTACAGCTGCCAGTCTTTTAGGGTATGTCTCTACCAGCTTTGCACATCTAGAGACTGAAATCCTTGCCCATTCTTCTTTGCAAAACAGCTCCAGCTCAGTCAGATTAGATGGACAGCGTTTGTGAACAGCAGTTTTCAGATCTTGCCACAGATTCTCGATTAGATTTAGATCTGGACTTTGACTGGGCCATTCTAACACATGGATATGTTTTGTTTTAAACCATTCCATTGTTGCCCTGGCTTTATGTTTAGGGTCGTCATCCTGCTGGAAGGTGAACCTCCGCCCCAGTCTCAAGTCTTTTGCAGACTCCAAGAGGTTTTCTTCCAAGATTGCCCTGTATTTGGCTCCATCCATCTTCCCATCAACTCTGACCAGCTTCCCTGTTCCTGCTGAAGAGAAGCACCCCCAGAGCATGATGCTGCCACCACCATATTTGACAGTGGGGATGGTGTGTTCAGAGTGATGTGCAGTGTTAGTTTTCCGCCACACATAGCGTTTTGCATTTTGGCCAAAAGTTCCATTTTGGTCTCATCTGACCAGAGCACCTTCTTCCACATGTTTGCTGTGTCCCCCACATGGCTTGTGGCAAACTGCAAACGGGACTTCTTATGGTTTTCTGTTAACAATGGCTTTCTTCTTGCCACTCTTCCATAAAGGCCAACTTTGTGCCGTGCACGACTAATAGTTGTCCTATGGACAGATTCCCCCACCTGAGCTGTAGATCTCTGCAGCTCGTCCAGAGTCACCATGGGGCTCTTGGCTGCATTTCTGATCAGCGCTCTCCTTGCTCGGCCTGTGAGTTTAGGTGGACGGCCTTGTCTTGGTAGGTTTACAGTTGTGCCATACTCCTTTCATTTCTGAATGATCGCTTGAACAGTGCTCCGTGGGATGTTCAAGGCTTGGGAAATCTTTTTGTAGCCTAAGCCTTCTTTAAATGTCTCAATAACTTTATCCCTGACCTGTCTGGTGTGTTCTTTGGACTTCATGGTATTGTTGCTCCCAATATTCTCTTAGACAACCTCTGAGGCTGTCACAAGGCAGTTGTGGAGTTTTGCAAAGAAGAATGGGCAAGAATTTCAGTCTCTAGATGTGCAAAGCTGGTAGAGACATACCCTAAAAGACTGGCAGCTGTAATTGCAGCAAAAGGTGGTTCTACAAATTATTGACTCAGGGGGCTGAATAATTACGCACACCCCACTTTGCAGTTATTTATTTGTAAAAAATGTTTGGAATCATGTATGATTTTCGTTCCACTTCTCACGTGTACGCCACTTTGTATTGGTCTTTCACGTGGAATTCCAATAAAATTGATTCATGTTTGTGGCTGTAATCTGACAAAATGTGGGAAAGTTCAAGGGGGCCGAATACTTTTGCAAGCCACTGTAAGTCAGTATCTTTAGTTGGATAATTGCAGTTCATATAAATCATACACACACGGGCACACACACACAGCATCAAGTGAACAGGGGCTATTAGGAGTGTAGCCTGTGTGTATCTATGCCAGTCAAAAAGCCTGGATCTACTCAATTTCAAGTAGTTAAGTGGCAAAAAACGTACAGAAGCTACTAGAATAAAGGACAAAGAATAAAGAGAAACAGGAACTCAATAGTATGAATGCCTTACAGAGGTAAGAATATGAACAATTGTGTGAATGCTGTAAGGCATTCATACAATAACAAGAATAATAATAATAATAATAATAATAATAATGATGATGATGATGATGATGATGATGATAAGTAGAAGAAATCTGATGAATAGTAGTAAGTGTACCTCTTTGCATAGGCACACTTAATAATCAATACAAAGCACTTTTGAACAAAAATCAGACATTTTACACAGATCAAACTGAGTTTTTGGCAACAATATATCAGCTTTCCAAGAACAAACCAAACCAAACAAAAGCATCTTCACAGAATCAGCAACAGTTTTACATGAGTTGTACCAATTTTACCACCACTTTAACATGATTTTATATAAAGACACATTATCGTGTGATGAAAGTCACAACTGAGGCACAGAGGTAAGATTATGAACAGAGCTACAATATATCCTCACAGTTTGGAAAAATACAGTAAAGTCCATTTAGAAGTCTTCTGAACATCATAGAAAGCTGTTTAAATAAGATGAATAACTCTACGCTCCCTACCAATCAAGAACACAATGTCCCTTAAAATGTGCGACAGGAACACTGATGAATGTACAGCAGAGCAACAAGAGCAGATTTACAGTGCAAGAAAATCTCAGTACACAGCATGGTGTATGCACATCTTCATCATTAAGCCATAATGTAAGCCAACACAAAGCAAGCAGAGGGATTTACAGTCATTTAGATTCATAATTTATCCTGTTAATGGACATATTATTAATATAACTGCCATTACCAGCACTGTTGCATTATGCATCAGTATGTGTTTTTAGATCAACGGGATGGAAACAAAAACTGGCTAAAAAGTAAAATCTGATTTATTAAACATTAATGAATGTAAAGACTTCTACTGGCACGACATGTAATGCTGGTTTGGTGCTTTTGCAGCACTGTGGGTCTCTCAAAGGTTTTTACATTTAAGGACCCCCCCCCAACATGTACTAACCTTTAAATATTTTTTTTTTTTTTTAAATTGGGCAGGTTGTTTTATCCTTTCCTGTATTAGCGCTAAGCTAAGCCAACTGTTTAGTCTTGCCCTATTATTAGGCCACCAGAAAGTCAAACTATTCCTTTGAAGACATGATGTTATGGGTAAAGGCAGACAGCTCACTGGTTTGCACTCAAGTTATTCTTCTGCAGTGGATCTATGCAGACACTATGATGTAGCGTACACACGTGGCTGATGTGGTTGCCAGCATTTACACCTGTGCCTGCATCAGTGTGACATATAATTACATTGCTGGGGAGGTGCACATCAGGTTATTGTGCATGGTTTTTGGTTATGATGCACCTATGATGTAGATTTAAGACAGAAAAATAAACAACCTGTGAGATATAGGCATGTCTTGTTTTAAAATTGTTTTCGTCATTGTTTATTCTAACCTCTAATTGGAAACATACCCCACAAAACAAAGAGTGGTATCTGTTATAGCATGTCAAAGCACCCCCAAAAGTCCATTCAAGATTAAAATTTCTTCATTGCAGTTTACTTCTACATAAAAAAGGAAGGAAAACCAAGCTTTCTGACTATAAACACCTTATTTTTGGATTTTCATTTGATTTTTCTTCCCTTTTTTTCTCCCTACTTTCCATAACATGTTTAATTCAAAGCAGCATTACTCCTGTGTGCTTTTAATCTGTATTATTCTTAAAGAAAGATTAATGAAAAGTCTGAGCAAATTAAATGTCTGTGTAAAAAATAGAGTTGTATGGATTAGTAGAGCTATATACCAGCGAAAGGAAATCTGTCCAAGAACCTCCACTCTGTCCAGCAAAGTAAAGAGAATAATAATTATTTTTTAAAGATACAGTACCAATACTTTCCCCATCACCAATCTCCTCCTAAAAGAGACGCAGGCACACAAAAAAATGAGAAAACCTTCAGGCTGAACAGTCAACAGCGATAATGCACCTCTACGTGACGATTTTGCAGCACCTGGTAACACGGTGAGATGAAACCACTTCCTGTCAAGTCATAAACAGACAGGACAAAAAGTTGAACACAAACATCAAAAGCGAGCAGATAGAGAAGATGGTGTTTCTGTGGGAAGTCTGAATGGGTGAGAACCTTCTGAGCAACATGATGCAATCAGCACTTTAAAACTAGTCCCACAACATTATGCAACAATCCTCCACTCAGGTTCTCTGCTTGGAAAACATTTTCAGGTGGACAAAATCCTTCTGTTGTGCTGAAATAAACTTGAATAGAATTGTCTTTATAATGCAAATGCACGTAGGAGAGACGGTATGTACTGCAAGGACAAAAAACAGTGTCTTACAGTTACATTCAGGACATTCTGAATCTCCCCTCCGAACATGGGCTGCTCCACTTGATATAAAATAAAGTGTATTACAGAAAAATCTTTAGTACCATTTGTATAAAAAAAAACCCAATATTTTTACAGAAACTATATTTTATATATTATATATTTTATATATTTGAATAAAATCAGCACTTAGCAATAAATCACATATCATAAATCATACTTTTGCCACTGTTAGTCTCTGTTAGCTGCCGTTTCCCAGAATTTGTGAAACTGTCTTTGAAGTGGATCTAAATATGGACTCAAAGGTTTAGTGAACAAACTTTCACACAGTGTGAGATGTCAAATGTTGCATGTCTAATCTGCTGACAATAAGTTGTTGTGAAAATATTGGGAATAAATAACCATGTATATGGATGTTTTCATGTGTTGGAGCCCTGACGTAAGTTCAGCAGATGAGTCTTAAGGTGAGGAGGATGATGCCAGTGTTGTCTCTTTGCTTAGCATCTTTGCTTCTTTGATGAAGGGGACTCCTTCACACCACTTAACTGCTTACAAATTCTATTTTTCTCTAGCCAAATACATAAAATCTGATTAGTCAGAAGGGAGATGTCTTTCCATTGTATTCAAATATGGTGGGGGAACATGATGGCTTCCACAAACTGTTGCCCACTTTGATGTATTTAAATATAAGTTTACGAGAATTCTTCATTTTGCTGGAAGATATAATTACACACTAATGTATGTACATTTTACAATATCCTTTTTTTTCTATTGCACACCAAAAAACCAAAAAAAACCCAAACTGACTGTACCTTTACAGAAGATGCAGATAAAAGTGAAACAAACTAAAAGACCCTATACGATCCTTAGATAACATTTTGCATATCTACATATTGTAGCTTGTATATGTTGCAGCTAAATTTACACTTGCATTTAAACAGGCCCAGGTGACTTTGACTTGAGGGCTGCACCTGACAGCTCCAGCCCCCACGAGGCTGTCACATCCGCAGCTTGAAGATGACTGTCGCCAGGATGAGGAAGAAAGTGTTCCAACCCAGGCTGACAAGAAAGCCTCGCCACACCATCATGTGAGACATACTCCAGCCTGATGGAAAGATTTATTTTCACATTTACTACACAGATTCAAAACGTAAACTGAGAAAAAAGCTGTTTCAACCAAAAATGTAACATTTCATTCATATACATTTCGATTAAAAAAGACCTTCTTAGACACAGTTATAAGAAAGCAATAACTATTGGTTGGGAGTTGGGTTGGGGGAATTGTGGATTTTCAGAGTTGGACTTGCTGGTGTATTTTGGATCACTGTCCTCTTGCATAACCCAAGTGTACTTGAGATTCAGGGCATCACCCCATGCTGGTTCATGGTTCCATCAATTAAGGCAAGTCGTCCATGTCCTGAAGCAGCAAAGCAGCTCCAGACCATCACACTACCATCACCATGCTTAACTTTTGGTAAGATGTTCTTTTATTGAGATGCTGTGTTAATTTGACAGATGTAACAAGATGCAGCCCTAAAAACTTCAACTTTTGTCTCTGTCAGGATCATGGGTCTCTCGACCCAGCGTTTTGTGTTCTTTGTGTCTTTGTGATTTTGTATTATGATTGATGTTTAAGGTTCTCTTTGTTAATCCTTTGTGTACTTCCTGTTTTACTTTGAAGGTCTGTGTCTCATGTTAGTGTATTCTGCTTTGCTTCCTTGTCTCGTCAACTCTGATTCCTCCCTGTGTTTTCTCTGCACGATCTGATATCCTCGTGTTGGTGTTGTTCCCACATCATCATAATAAATGTTGTTCCAGGTTCAACATTGCAAGTGACCAATCACATTGCAAGTGACCAATCACATTGTTGTGACGTCATACTTTTGCGACTTGGGAAAAAAACGCCGTGAAAAAAAATCTACTTAACTTGTGAGAAACCGCCTCTGTCCGCAGATCCAGCAATTTGAATTCTTTCAATTTCAGGATACCGTTCTTTAATAAAAGGTAAGCATTATACATATTGTCCTTGCAACATTGGAATTTCATAAATGAATGAATCGCTTGGCTTGCAAAAGTATTACGTCACAACAAGGTGATTTGCAATGTTGAACCTGGAACAAGATTTATTATGATGATGTGGGAACAACACCAACACGATGATATCAGATCATCCGTTTTCTCCTGCCTGTTGCTGGTTCGTCTGTGTTGTTTCCCTGCGTTTCTCCCTGAAGTCTCTCTCTCTCCGTGTCTCCCTATGTATTCCGGTTTCAGTTCGGATTCATTAGTTTTCCCAGTTTAGAGTTTCCTGAGTTTCTGTGTATGCCATCTCCATTCCTACTGAATCCTGCACTCCCTATGAATAAAGCTCGTTCTCATCACAACCTCTGCCTGCATTTGGGTCCTTACCTCACCTCCACACGGCTGGCCTCATCAGCTGCTGACCTTCTACCGCTCGTCCATTGAGAGCCTGCTAACCTACTGCATCACAGTATGGTACGGCAGCTGCACCAAGGCGGATAGAGTGAGGCTTCAGAGTGTGGTCAAGACAGCACAAAAGATCATCGGCTGCCCTCTCCCCTCCCTGATGGACATTTATTCCTCCCGCTGCCTCAGCAGAGCAGCAAACATTATCAAGGACAGCTCCCACCCTGGTTTCAACATGTTCAGCCTGCTTCCCTCAGGGAAGCGCTACAGGTGCATCAACACTAAAACCCACAGACTCAAAAACAGTTTCTTCCCCAAAGCGATAACCACCCTGAACTCACACATGCACCGATAACACAGCCCCCCACTTCCCACTTCCTCTATGGACCACCACTATTTATACCAATTCTATGTGCAATAACTGTATATACATAAACACTATTTATACCAATTCTATGTGCAATAACTCAACTGTACATACATAACACTATTTATTACATATTGTTTACGGTTTGTAAATTGTACATTTTATATATATATACATCTTCTTCCCTATGTTAATACTGTCCATATGTATATAGCGCTGCAGAACTGTACCCCCCCCCAACATGTTTACACTGAGTAGGAGATGCTCTGTATCTCATTGTACAGCTGTATAATGACAATAAAGGCATTCTATTCTATTCTGTGACACTCTCATAAGTTAACAGAATATTTTCCCCCAAAGTCTTGGGAATCACAAACATGCAACTAACTTGCATATATTTTTATCTTGTCCCAGATTATAGATTCTGGTTCATTTTTGATGATAAGAAAGACAAGGCTTTTATTTTTAATACTTTTTGAGATATTCGTGTTGCCTCAGATTTCAGTATGCAACAAACAAGCCTTAATCTCTCCGAAATATACAAGTATTTGAAGCTAAAATTTCACAGCAATCGTTATACATGTTCAAACTTTTGTATCATAAAATTTGTATGCAAATTGGAGACAGTTGAGGAGAAGGCTTGGTTGATTTGAGAGGGAAGGACCCTAATATTTGTTTTATAATCTGAAACATGTAAGTGTAACAACAAAAAAACTCAACAAGGGGGCACATGTGCTTTCATGGCACTGTATAGACAGGTACATTTTGTGTGTGTGATTCAACAGTCACTGAGTCTAGTCAGCAAATGTGGCAGTATGAAGCTGTTAAAAAAAGTTTTTAAAAAAGAAAGTTGCAATTCATTTCCTAAATTGAACTCTGACATTGTGGACTTGTCCCTGCGAGTTTTTTTCGCTGCACCTATACAGGAGGAGAAAAGACAGGAAGACAGAGTGAAACCACTACACCTCCTGAGAGATGAGTTACACTGGACCCAGGGCTGATTAATGATTTAGACAACTGGCTCCGTTGTGCACAACGTAATCATCTGAGCCGTGCAGACGCTGCTAACTCTTACACGCTACCAATATGCCATATGGTACGCAGCAGCAACACGTTGTTGTGTGTGATGTGCCCTGTGCATGAGCGTTACCTCTGTACATTATACAGCGAAGGGCTTCAGTGGCATAGGTCTGGGGAAGGACCAGGCTAAGGTAGCGGAGAGGATACGGGATACACTCCACAGGCCACATGATACCTACATCACAGGACAGAGAGGACAATGTGTCCGATGTGGGTAAGATATCATTTACACCTCCAGCAGGAATTCTTTGTGTCTGATTCTGATAACAAGCAGGCTGTGAAGCATTAAAATATTATTTGGCCATTGGGCAGACTAGCAAAAAATAACAAAAAAGTCTTACAAAAATAATATTTAAAAAAACAACAACCCAGCTGTCTATTATGACATGAAAAAAATTGATTTCTTACTGTCCCTGCGAAAAACCTAAATTAAAGAAAACCTTCTATAAATTATTAAGCATTAAATCCAATAAATTAGACAACAGAAAAATATTTCCCTCTTTTTGGCCTTTACCTCTGTAATAACTTATTTCCACATTAGCATTCACAGAAGATAAAATAATAATACACAAAGGTCAAAGTTCACACAGTGACTGACACCATAGACCACTGACTTCACTGTTTTAATTTTGCTAAAGTGTGAGACTTTGTTTCCACATGCATCCTCCTACAGTATCTAAAGTTTTCAGGTTGTAAACCAACTAAAAAAACCCAAACACAATTTGCACCACCTACGCACATGCCTACACCTAGGTTCAGAATCTGATGGTTTAATCAGATTCCCTAATTCCCTGATTCAGTGATGCTCAGACTCACACCTACTGTGCTTTTTAACGCATTTTGCACTCACAATAGTAAATCTCACTGCTTACCACTAAGTATGAGGTTGGGGTAGAACATTCCCAGAGCGGCCTGGTTGGCGCTATGCTCATCGTCGATTGCAGATGAGATGACGAGGCCGAATGAGATGCCCGTGACACCCTGCAGCACGATCAGAATTATGATAAGAACCAAAGAGCCTTCATTGGGTATCTGCAGCGAGAGAAAGAGAGAGGGGGAGAGAGAGAGAGATGAACGGGGGTGAGGATAAGTTAACAAGGTTGAGTAAGTTGAGGGCATTTTCACATTGAAAGCAGCAGCAGAAGTAAAAGTGGTAAAAAGCTAGAACAAGCAGTACTTCCAAGGCAAAAACACAAAGAAAACAAACAGACTAAACAGCATGACACCCAATTTTCTGAATTAGTTTTTCTTTTCAGTAAACATCATTTATGGGTAGAAAAACCTGAATAAAGTGCAGAAGTAAAACATGATTATTCAAATTTAGAATCACAGTAATCTTTTCTTGTAAAACATGCCACGACTTTCTATATGCTGGGAGTAACTGCTTTATAAAAATATTTTAAGACAATAGTACTGTTTTTACACTATTTGGGATGGTTTATATTTTTGACACAGGATTAAAGAAAAAGCTATCACATCTCACTGCATATTTACTCCTGAAATAATGCACAAAGGAGATTATCATGTGAGACTGTTAAAAGGAAATGCCACTATTTTATCATATTTGCATTGTTTGGGGTTCAAGTCTAAGTTCAAAGTCTAAAAATGAATTTTGTGCCTGCGACACAGCACCACATGACAATGAAAATTATAACTAGAAAAAGCACTTTGATGTTCCAGACTTTTCTTTGGCCAAAAATACCACAAGAAATGGAAAGAAACTGATAGTTAACTTTGGTTGGGGGTGTAAACGAGATATGAAACTTTTCAAAATCACATAAAAGCAGTGAAACAGAGACTGGAAGTCTTGCCTCACAAGATTACAGGTGATAAGTTTCTTAGCTAAACTGTGTGTGTGTGTCTGTGCCCTCCTTGGAGTGGTGAGATACTTCCCGTCTCCTCTGACAACGTGCAAAAATAAACCTGCATCAAGAGACTACTGTCGTGTCCAAATTCATGGGCTGGATCCTCCTGAGGACGCATTTGTAGACCGATTATGTCACAGCGACGCGCCGAAGGCTGTCCAAATTCGTAGACTCCTCCGAATGCAGCCGACAAATGCGTCCTCCTTTTCCCCGAATTTGAAGGATGGGTCAGGTGTATCCTTCGTGGCCCACCATATCCCAGAATTCATAGCGCGGCCCAGCCAAACTCCAGTTTCCAACAATGGCGGCCACTACTAAGTTTTAAAATTACTCTTATTAATGTGTCTGGGTCACAAAATAAACTTTTAACATATTTTCAGGCGAGAATGTGGGTGTGTAAACTTCAAATATCTGCTCGGTTTATCAAGATATCGCATATTTGCAAAAGTGCTTCGACATTTTCGGAGCCGTCTGTTACCCACCAGCTCGATAGCTAGCCGAGAGCTCGAGGGTCACTGAAGCCGCCGAGAGCGGCACAACTCCCGGCACATCACTTTCAGATCACCTCGGACTTTTGCTCGCTCAGGTTAAACGTAATATATAAGTCACTTAGACAACCTAAAAATGTTACTGTTTGGCTTTTTTCAGTGTTTTATTTGTTCCTGAGTAAATCGGTTTGGCTGAGATTAAAGTTATTAGATTAGATTAGATTAAATAAACCTTTATTAATCCCTCGGGTGGGTTCCTCCTTGGTTTTCACACAGCTGAATAAACATCAAACAGAAAACTGATTAAACAGAAGTGTGAGATGGTCGAGAATTTACGCCAGTGTCCTGTTATATTTTAGATAGCAAGGAGCAGACGGCCGAGTTTATTAAACTCCGCCGAGACAGCGGTGACGGAAATCTGAAGGCTAGACCGTCCAATTTCACGGCTGTGTACTTCCGGCCTACACGACCTTCTGAGGACCCTGCCCACGTAGACTGCGAAGGCCGGGTCCTCAGGAGGATGCAGCCCATGAATTTGGACACGACCTACATGACCACTTGTTGCCACAGCAATCAAAGCCTGTTGTTGTGGTGATTCTGCAGTGATCCTTGGATACAGCAGGAGCGGGAAAGGATTTATGGAGCAGTGGGCTGCACTGTAAAATCTAATTAGTTCCCAGAACTCAAAAAAACTAAGCAAACTCGTTGCCTCAAAAAAATTGAGTAAAGTTTTACTTAAGATGATTAAGCTAGGGCAACTTACCCATTTTGAGTATACTGTACAACCTCGTTAGTTCCCAGAACTCAAAAAACTATGCAAACTCGTTGCCTCAAAAAAATTGAGTAAAGTTTACTTAAGATGACTAAGTTAAGGCAACTTATTAACTTTGAGTACAGAGTAAAAACCTATTTAGTTTCCAGAACTCAAAAAAAATTTGCAAACTCGTTGCCTCAAAAAAACTTAGTAAAGCTTACTTAAGATGACTGTTAGGACAACTTATTCATTGCAAGTCTGCAGTATTAAGAATAACTTGATATTTCTGGCTTTACAATACTGATTGTTTACCTACTGACAAACATTTCAAGTTCAACTAAATGAAAAAACAATTTGTGGTAACCTGATTATGACTAAAAATAATTAACAACACTTTTTGTAATGATGTTAAAATCAGCCCAACTTTTATTTTCAAACACAACGAAGTATAACAGCCAACATACTGGACACTGTTCTGCTGAACAACAAACAATTATATTGCCATCACTGTTATAATCTTACAATGAAACAAAGTCTCAGATTTAATTATTCTGAAAATAAGTTTAGGCCTACCACAGTTTGTTTTGTACTTACATTACTTATATAATCAAAATAAAATATTTATTGTTCTGTCACAAGTGCAGTCTCTAATTTAAACAACACCTTTGTTTTTCATTCCAACACATGAGCTGGAATGTTGTAAAATTTTAAGGATGGCTTGTTTCCGGTCCAGGCATTACTGCCTGATGACTATCATGGATCGAGGTGATCCAAATGTAGGTGCAGAAGAAAGTCTTTAACTTCCCTTAAGTACAGTGGCAGTGGATGTGGGTTGGAGATGCAATGAGCTTGAACCTGCAGGCGACCATCTTCATTGACCACACCATCTGTGACGGAGGACTCATCTCTCCTGTTGTCCTGCAAGCAAACAATCATATTTTTTGGAACATGAACTTAATTGCTTTCTTAAAAAAATTTTTCTGCATTTGGTATAGAACAGACTCCAATTTAGACAATCTCAGGCTCCCTCCCCACCGGAGAGGTGACATTCAATGTCCCAAATTGTCAGTCTGGATAGCCCTGACCACCACCTGACACACAATAATGTCATGAAAGCATCATTTTAAAAAGGGCTATGCAAACATGGCCAATAACTTTCATTCTAATGAACTGCAAAATGATTTGGGCACAAAACAAATTTTGCTGTTAGAAAACTTGCAGACTTCACTATATATACAGTGTAGACCCTCTAAACTAAGTTTGGGGGATGTGATCTTTCAAGAAATGCAGACCAAACTGTTGTTGTTTGTTTACTTACACAGCATGTCTTGTAGAGTTAACTGGAGTCAACAGCAACAGCATAGTGCAGTCATATCTCAAGTCTAATAACAGAAAACAGGAAAAGATCAGTAAAGAAACAACTTCCCCAAACCAAAGCACAAATGAAACAATAAGTAAAGCAGGCTGATCTAAAGTATGATGAAAGTTCAGCCTGATTAATATATATGTTACTGACAATTGCTAAAATATTAGAAAACCAAAATACTTACCACTGAGTTGATGTCTTCCTCTCCAACAGCAGGAGTGCTGGTCTCGAGCCTCAAAGACGGTAAGAAGCAAGCAGAGGGAGAAAAAACAGAAATTTTTCAGAAGCTGATTTGATCTTTAATGGCTGTGCAATCATTATAACTTACAACTCAGAAGGTCGATGTAGACCCCATACAACCAAATTAGACTAACACATATAGTATTAAAAACACCATCTACTACTGTGTCTGAATGTGTGGTATTGGCACTGTCAGTTTAGGCCTAAAGAGATATGTGTTTAAAAAAAGACCACCTAATTTAAATATAATCATTACATGCTTGTTAAAAGTTAACTTCCAATATATAAAGTTTCTAATAAGCAAAATGACCAGATCTAACATATGGCAGGGTTTATATGTAACATAATGTTTCTTATGATTCAACTGTGGAATTTAACTTAATTCTTTAGAAGGACAAGCTATATTACTTTATTCTCAAGTATAAAGCCAACCTAGACTTTAACCATTTAACAGGCCACTAATCTGGATTATAGCTTTCACAATAAAACTTGTTTTTAAACACAATTTTTAACAAAATAAATACTATTGTTATTATTATTATTGTTGTTTAAAATGTAATTAAACAGAAAGGTCGGTTAAATATAAAAGCAGTTTGCTTATGTTGTTAAAGAAAGGCTAGATTTGACATTAATAAATGCCACAGATGTTCAAAAGCTGCCACAAAGCATGAAAAAAAATAGACGTCTCCGAAAACATCGGAGCATTTTTGCAAATATGTGATGTCTTGATAAATCGAGCAGATATTTGAACTTTACACAGCTACATTCTCGCCTGAAAATATCTTAAAAGTTTATTTTGTGACCCAGAAAAAGTAATATTTAAACGTTTTTTAGCCGTGCTCCTCCACCATTGCCGCGTTTACAAGTACACACAAGTACGCACAGGCTCAGACAACCGCGATTCTCCTTTTCCCCAGATTACCCCTTCTGGGTCACAAAATAACCTGTAAAGATATTTTCAGGTGAGAATGTAGCTGTGTAATGCTCAAATATCTAGTTAATTTATCAAAATATCACATATTTGCAAAAGTGCTTCGACGTTTTCGGAGAGCTCTGTTATCCACCAGCAGGATAGCTGACTGGGAGGTCAAGGCTCGATAGAGCCGGCGAGCACAGCTAACTCTTGGCATATAGTTTTCAACCCCCTGCGGTCTTTTGCTACTCAGGTTAAACATGATATATATAGTTAGTTAGTTAAGGCTATGGATTGAAAATACCCCCCACACCACACCCCACCCCACCCCTAACGGCTGCACCTCCCGAAAAATTTTGTCTGGGCTGTTATCTCACTTTTTTATTTCAAACAATCAACAGAAAATTTCACAGACATATTTTTATATAAGGTTTTTAAGGCTGTGGTGTTAATTTTTAAGTAACATGAGCCCAGCGGCAGCAGCAATGCTAGGCTAACACTAACTAGCTAGCAAGATTATAAACCTGGTGCTAAACTAAGAGAAGCCACAAAATCTGTTTGAATAAGAGTAAACATTTACTCACCAAGTCAGTGTATCAGGTAAAGATCCACAGCAATGACAACAATAACATCTTGAGCTGAAGCTTCTCCAGGTTTGCTCATAAAAAAAATGCTGGCACCATGAACATCCGGACTGTTCCAGACCGGAGGGAGGAGGACGGTAGTGACTTGGCATTTTCAAACCACATCGTTTCATCCTTCTGCACTGAGAAGCAAAACTTCCAGCTTACTTAGTTTTTCTAAGTTAAGACAACTCAAATAAATTGAGTTGATCAGCGTTTTTGCATAAAAAGTACTGGTAACTTAAATTGAGTTCTAATAACAAATTGATAAAAATTGAGTTCAGCCTACTTAATATTCTTAATTAAACACAATATTAGACTTTACAGTGTGTGTGGACTGGAGCACCGTAATTAACACACACACACACACACACACACACACACACACACACACATAAATATGTGTTTTTGTGTCTGTGTATGTGTAGAAGTATAAGGCTATCCCTTTTATATACCTCGCATAGCAGTTGCTTCTTTGAAATGTTGCAACACTGAGCTACTAATTTTGATGTTAGTCTAGTTCAGTGGTTCCCGAAGTGAGCGGCAGGGGCACAGTATAAATTAAAAAAAGAATGCTTGGACACTGCTGGCATAATGAACAGGTTTTTTGACGGGACTCCCACACAAACGCAAAGCAGAAGATGAAGCATCACCAAATATGCTTCCAAACCAACTTCCATCCAAGCCAAATATGATGAAGCACTGAGGTAGGCTTTGGGTAGCATAGAGGGTCTAGATTGAGGTATTTGACTTGCATAAAAAAGAATCCGGCGAGAGTGTTAGTGCCTTCAATCTCTGCCATTCTCGACCACCCTAGGGGGTGTCTCCCATTTTCACCTCAGGCCTTCCAGGCCATAATTGGCACAGCTGTTTCTGTATACTAGGCCGACCACTTGGTTATGGTGCTCCATGTAGTTCCTGCCTGCTAGCATCTTGCACCCTGCTGTTATGTGCTGGATTTCCTCAGGAGCATCTTTACACAGCTTGCACCTGGGGTCTTGCCTGGTGTGATAGACCCCAGCCTCTATATGTGTGTGTATGTGTGTGTGTGTGTGTGTGTGTGTGTGTGTACATTAGATATTTGTTTTGTCATAGAAGTTTATTTCTTTCCACATTTTTATTGTGAACAGTTTCGGAGCATTACAAAAAAGTGGAAAGTGGCCTGGTGGCTACAGTGAAATATTTTCATAAAATTATGACTTGAATCCACTGCAGGTAAAGTCTGATTTTGATGGTGTAGGAAAAATGCAAATGAAGATGGTTAAAGATCTGCTAGGTCAGTGAGGCATTAACCTTCAGTATGTCAGAGCTGTTCCCTGCATGTTGAATGAAACCATATCAGAAGCCGTTTTAAAAAGCAAAGAAAATCTCCCTCACACAATGAGTTTGCAAAGAGCACAGGAAATACCACGTTTCAACCTAAAGTGTTCAACATTAAGTGACCGTGTTTATATAAACCGTTCTTAAGGCTTCTATTTTTATCATTCATTTCCCCTGCTGATACTTTCTTCTCTGTGGAATTTTTATTTTTTACTGCTGCAAAGGTTCATTCTCAAATCGATTCATATCAAAGATTCATCTGACCACGTCTGTATTGTGAGTTTCTGTGTTATTTTGCACTTTTATGGCTTCTACCTTGAAGACGAGCAGTATCATAAGAAGCAGCAGGATGATCTGAACGCTGATGACGAACAGCTGAGAAAAGAGGTGAGCCAGCATTGTCTCCAGAGAGCTCACGCCTGATAGAAACACAGAGAGAAAATTCATTTGATTCACTAAAGAATTTAAAAGTATTTACACTTTTTACATTTACACATAGTGCTGAACACATAGTGCCGCAAGCTTTAGTCACTTAATAGCAAATGAATCTGATCATCTGATCTTGTTGCTTTAGGATACAGTAAGCTGAGACTGATTATTTTCATTTTAAATCCATAATTAATTTAAAAAATAGTTATTCAACAGAGTAAAGCAGAGTTAAATAACTATTTTTTTTTTTTTAAATTAGTAATGAATTATCTGCTAAAAATGACAAAAATATAAAAGGCGAAGCCTTTGATCATTAAAATTTTAAACCTTTTTGTCTCCAAATACAGAATTTGAAGGTAATTAAATTAATTATATCCTCTTGCGGTCAATGTATGAATGCCCAATGTTTATCAACCTGTAAACATTATATAGGATAGAAATTCACTGCTTTACACATGACATCTCTGCAATACCTTATTAACTATTGTAAATATTTATTTATTAACTATTCAGCAATATAGTACACTTTTTATTACAAAATCAGTCATTGTCACATCAGTCACAAGGGATTAACAGTTTTTAAGCTAAAAACAGCAGTATAAAAGAGGTAAATTCAAAAACCTTGTGATCCCTCTACTGGTCATGTCATGAATTACACTTAAAAATAAATTTATTAGATTCTTGTTGATATTAAATGTTTAATATTAAACAGGAATTATATTTCTTTTACAGTAGCTGAGTGTAAATAAATGAAGTCCAGGTAGTGTTTTAATACAAGAAAAGAATGTGTATATTAAGGTTTTTAATTTGCATACACACTGTATTTGTGTGGGACTGTAGGAGCAATATGAGCTTTGATGTCTTACCTGCAACCCAGCATCTGTCCAAAAGCCCCTCTTTCCTCTCCAGAACAAAGGATAGTGTCGTCAGACCCATGGCCAGGTAGAAGGTAATACTAATAAAGCAAAGATCAAGAGGAAGAGGAGAAGGAGGAAGTGTAATGGCAGGTTGGTATGTTGTTAAAAAAAGAAAGGAAAAAAAATAAATCCCATTTATCATGTGTTAGTGCCTAAGATTTAATTTTAAAAAACCCCAAAGGGAAATAAACACAGATGCAGTAACTCAGTGGTTCCCAAACTTTTTTTGCCAGGCCCTAGGGCTGCCACAAACGATTATTTTGATAGTCGACTAGTCACCGATTATTTTTGCGATTAGTCGACTTATCAGATCATGCATCCATTGGACGTAAAACGTACAGCTTATTGCACCAGCATGCATCTGCTCTTAAATAACTATGATTAGCTTACAGCTTTAAGTGTTTAAGGTGCTAACTAAAAATAAAGACAAGATGATAGTTTATTAAATTTTAATGAAATCTACAGATTGTTTCGGTGGAGTTTTATTAAACTCAGCCGTCTGCTCCTTGCTATCTAAAATATAACAGGACACTGAAGTATGTTCTCAAGCATCTCACACTTCTGATAATCAGTTGTTTGCTTGAAGTTTATTCAGCTGTGTAAAACTATAACTTTAATCTCAGCCAAACCGATTTACCCAGGAACAAATAAAATACTAAAAAAAGCCAAACAATAACATTTTTAAGTTGTCTAAGTGACCTGTATATCATGTTTAACCTGAATAACGAAAGACGGCGGTGGGTTTGAAAACGATTTGCCCGGAGTCCGGTGTTCTCACCGGCTCTAGTGAGCCTAGAACCCCGGCTAGGTATTGAGCTGGTGGGTAACAGACATCTCCGAAAACATCTGAGCGCTTTTGAAAATATGTGGTGTCTTGATAAACTGAGCAGATATTTGAAGTTTACACAGCTACATTCTCGCCTGAAAACATGTTAGACGTTTATTTTGTGACCCAGAAAGAATAATAAGAGTAATATTAAAATTAACTAGCTTCCGCCATTGTTGAAAACTGAGCAGGGCTGCGCTGGGCCGCGCTATGAATTCTGGGACACAGCTTCTTCTTCTTTTGCCTTTAACGGCAGCTGGCATCCTAGTACATGCAGTCCGTTATTACACTCTCAAATCCTACTACTTATTCCTGCGTCTTTTGTGATCTAACAAAGCTTCAAACAAGGCGTCGACTATTAAATTAGTCGTCGACAATTTTGATAGTCGACGTAATCGTGACTAGTTGACTAATCGTGGCAGCCCTACCAGGCCCCCCTTTGTTTTACAAGAAAAATGTTCGTGCCACCCCCATCACCTAACCCCCCCACACAAACACATCCTCCAAACACACAGACCCATATTTTGTTTACAAACGCCATTGTGGTTTATTTCACACCTCAAACATTTAGTAAACAATTAAGCAAATACAAGTAAACGGCAATAAATTACAGGTAGTAATAAAATATACTACTAACTCTTTTACGCTGCGTCCACACCTACACGGGTATTTTTGAAAACTCAGCTGTTTCTATGCGTTTGGGCCTTTCCTCAACACGTAAACGGCGTTGCGATTCACCGAAAACGGAGATTATTTAAAACTCCTTTTTTGTGTTTATGTGTGGACGAGAAATACAGAGTTCGTCACGCAACGACAAAGGGATGTGCCTTTTTTCACGTCAGGCTGTGCGCCACGTTATTGTTTACATGAGATGAATTGCAGAATGGCAGATAGACAAAATACTGTTACTGTTAATCTTACTATCTTCAGGTTTTACACGCTTACATATACACACGCAGTTACTGTCCCTCCATTTAGAAAGGCAGAGGCATCATAGTGTAATTATTTTACGTGTAGTTGTTTTTTTTCCTGTGTAATAATATTCAACATTGCTATCAATACATTTTTCAAAAAATGCCTCTCTGTGCAAAATGGTTTCAAAAACAAAAACAGCTGTGGGATACTGTTTGTCCGTGATTTGAACCGGGGGAACAAATTACAGCAGGATCAGCCTGATATTATTTGTATCCCACTGTAACTTTACTGTATAAAGAGCTAACATGTCCAAAATGTCAGGAGTAGTCATTACAAGAAGTGTTTGTGAACTAAAAATCAAGAATGTGGGATACTGTTTGTCCGTGATTTGGAGAGCCCAGCGCTGCTCCCGACGCAGGGAAAACTAATTTTGCAGGAGAGACCTACATTGGCACTTGTGCAGGTGAAGCCAAAGGGAAGATATGCTTCACCATATTTTCTAGTCTTTGGCTTGGAAGGAAGTTGGTTTGGAAACATATTTGGCGATGCTTCATCTCCGGCTTTGCGGTTGTGTGGGAGCCCCGTCAAAAACCTGTCCATAATGCTAGCAGTGTCCAAGCGTTCTTCTTCTTTTTTTTTCCTTTTCATACCGTGCCCCCCCTGCAATGGCTCTGCGCCCCCTCTAGGGGGCGGGCCCCACACTTTGGGAACCTCTGCAGTAACTCATTAAAATAATTTTTATTCATGTATGTACTTTAACCAACACAGTGTACTCACCTAAGCACAGCTCCAGGTGTCACAAATGTAGTAAAGACTTTGTTTTGGCTGCCGTAGATGGGTTCCTCAAACTAGTAGGAGAAATCAAGAAAACAGTCATTATTTTATTTTATAATGCAGCATGTATAAACTCAAGTAAATACAATATTAAGGGATTTTTATTTCTGTGTCTTCTTTAACATTGCAATGCAAAAATTAATATATCCTTAATTTTTGTCAGTTGTTTTTGTATAAATTCTCCTACCTTTATTGGCAGGGCAACCTGATATGCTCTGTCGCCCAACTTATGATCCACAAGGGCCTGAAGAAAGGGGGCAAAACATATCTAATGTATCCGTTTTTCATGACACATTGCAATTTGTAATCCTTTAGACTGGAGGTGAAAAATAAAATCCGTACTACTTTTCATCAGCTTTAAGTATAATCATTAAGTATTAAATCATATGAGTTCAACATTGTTTACATAATTTCAGTTCACATATAAAAGATGGAAGGTGCTCAAAAAGTTTCTGTGAAGAAGTTCTTTAAACCTGGACTTTTTCCATTGGGCAGTAGGAGGCAACTCTTCTGTTTGCAAAAGGACTGCTATTGTATAGAACAGTGGTTCCCAAACTTTTTTTGCTAGGCCCCACTTTGTTTTACAAGAAAAGAAGTGTCACGGTGTAATTATTTTACGTGTACTTGCTTTTTTCCTGTTTAATAATATTCAACATTGCTATCAATACATTTTTCAAAAAATGTCTCTCTGTGCAAAATGGGTTCAAAAACATAAACAACTGTGGGATACTGTTTGTCCATGATTTGAACCGGGGAAACGAATTACAGCAGGATCAGCCTGATATTATTTGTATCCCACTGTACCTTTACTGTATAAAGAGCTAATCTTCAAAATGTCAGGAGTAGTTAGTCATTATAAGAAGTAAAAGAAGTGTCAGTTCAGTCAGATTCAATCATGTTTATATATTTATACCTTAAAGGCCTCCTGCAATTTCTTCTGCAGCATAAAAGCGATTTGTTGATCTAATGGGGGAGAAAAAAAGGAGAAATAAACAACTTTGGCTTCTCACAGACAAATTTAGAGATTAATGCAATGTGGTATTTAATAAGAAAATGTTGAATGAAAATGTTCTGATTTTTTTTATACACACTGCTAAAAAAAATAAACACAGTGGGCCTTGATGAACAGTCAAACAAGCTGAACGTCTTTACTGACATGCATTGTATAATTTGTTAGGAACAAAATGATGTAACAAAAGAAACCAAAAGGATTTAAATTTGATGGCTGGACTGGAAAATTACACACACACACACACACACACACAAACAAATTCAAAAACTAAAATTATAGGTTGATCCAGTTTGCAGGATTATGTGGTGTCTTAGTAGTATGTTCAGCCTCAGAATGTCTACACTCCCAAAAATATCTGCACATGCTCCTTATGACATGGTGGTTGGTGGCCTTGCTCTGCATCAGGTATTGGTGAGCTCCTCGACAGTCTGTGGCAGCACAGGAATGCACTGATACATGAGATCCCAGAGGCTCTTCATTGGCATTGAGGCCTGACATCCAATAAGTACCTATAGACTTTGGCCACATGAGGCTGGGCACTGTGCTACACCAGCAGGAACCTAATCCACCAGCATAAGATCTGACACTAGGTCTAAGGATTTCATTGCATTAGCTAACAGCAGTCAAGGTACTGTTAGCAAATACAAAAAAAGTGTGTAACCCCCATGGATGTGCCATTATGCAGGAGCTAAACTACCTGTGCAGCCTGAATGGGCTGATTGCAATCTGCACTTTATCCTACCAACAATAGGGCTTTGGAGTTGACGTCACGCCGCAATGCATTGTGGGAGTGTGGCACCATTTTCGGGGTCTACGAACGAGTACAAGAAAGGTGCTTAAAAGCAGCTCAAAAGAGAATGGACTGTATAGAAACCGATTGCGTTCAGAGGCGAAGCGGTGGTACCTGCAGAAAATAGCGTGCATTGGAAATGTGGACCCGTATGAAACACGGCCGTGGAGTAGAAACCCTGAAGACCAACCGCTATGGACGTAGCCGGACATATTTTCGTACCTTGTCTGTGGAGTCAGCGCGTACAAGTCGTTATTCAAACAAAGGTAAGTCAGCTCGAGTACTGCGTGTGAAATGCGTTTGATTTCCCTGCAAACATTCAGATTAGTGCAGCATAAATTCATTCATGAGGGGAAATTACAGTGAGAACATGTGGAGGCTCTGTTAGAGGGATAACATAGTGAGTTCAGTGCACTGATGTGACATTGTCCTGAAGGATTTAGTTATTCTTTATGGTTAAAGAAATTGCAATAATTTATTCATATTTATTATAAATAATTCTAATTATACATCTTGCTTCTATGTTTGTATCCTGTGTCACTAAAAATACATTTTATTTTAATTTTATATATTAATGACCTGCAGAATCTCCTTATCATATTAAGTGATTCATAATTGTCACTTTATGCTTTCTCCATCTCTAAAGTGATTACATCCTTGCATTACATACTTTAGGTTCATTTTCTGCAGGCAGGTTTCTGAGAGAGAACAGGCAGATTTAGAATATAACATGCAGCGCTCTATAGATGGATGCATAAAGAAATGAAAAATTACATGTATGTGCTAACTTTCTAAACACTGTTACATTTATGATAAAGTAGATAAAACACATTTATGTCGGCCTTGGCTCATAGTTCTTGTCTTTAAATGAACTTTGTCTGTGTGTGTTTCAGGTACTGCACTCTTAAAGACTGAATGAACCAGCATTGCAGCCATGGGTCATTGTGAGCATCACAGGGAAGGTTGAAGCCGCCCGCTGCACCTGTATGGCCGGAGTCTCGGAGACCTGCATCCATGTCGCTGCTCTTCTGTTTAATGTAGAAGCAACAGTGCGGATCTGTGGCACAAGGACTGTTACAGATGAACCTGCATACTGGGTTTTGCCTGGTAATATGACCAAGATACAGCCAGTGGTTGGCCATAAGATAGACTTCTCCTCTTCAGCTGCCCAAAAAAAGGCTCTTGATCAAAACATAAACAGACCATCCGTATTGAAAGGTAAAAGGAGCTGTCCTCAAAAAAGAAAAATCCCACCTGCTACTGTGGAGGAGTTGTCACTGCTATAATGCCATAATGTTTTATCTAGGGGTCTAGATTTATACCTGTAATGCACTGGCATGTAAATAATTTGCATTTACTGAATATGTACTGACTGAGTACCACTGTTCAAAAATTCAATAAAGAAACAAACTAATTTTTGCCTCTTTTTTTTTTATTAAAACCACTTTATAGAACATCACATCAGTTACAATGTAGAATCCATGTCATTTATAGGTTACAAATGACAAAATGTTTACACAAAATCATGACAGTGTTTACATGATATCACCCACTACTAACATTATTTACTGTATCTTTTGAAAAAAAAAAATACCGCTATTTATACAGCACAAGACTTAAGAATATTTAACACGAGCAAGATTCATTTTTCCCTGGTTTTACTACCACACTGTTCACCAAACGCAGCAAACCTTCACCATCTTATCCTGAAGGGTCACCTCTTCACCCTCACACGGAAGAAGTAATCTGATTGGCATGGTGGTATGTTTGAAGCAGGTCCCTTATGTAGCGCTGGAACCCAGTCACGATGTGTTTCATCCATTTCATAGGCTGGTTTGCTGCAATAATGCCAAATAATTAGCAAGTCTATAAATAGAAGGTAGTTCTGCAAAATCACTCAGTAGGATGTTTGTTCTAATTTGCTATGAGCTCAGAGCGCATCGAAAATAAAACTAATAGGCTATAAAGAGTGATATGAACATATTTAGAACTTACCGGAATGAAACTGTCTGGAGCACCAACAGATATTTGGAGATGGAAGAGACCTGGATATCAGCTCGTCTCACAGCTGCTATCCAGGCTAGACGCCTTCGTTTGGTAACATCGATACACGAGCTGCCTCATGTTGCTTCCAGGTTGGGAAAGAATGAAAAGACAAACCCTTTTCAAGCTTATTCTCTTGCCGGTCGTGCAATCGAACATTGCAGCGGACCACACAGCCTTCGCTCCCTTTTCGCTTGCGCTTTGTTTCAAGAGCTTTAGACCCCCAAAATGGCGGATCGGGCCAAAATCCTTTCCACGCCCACCACCGTGACATCACGCTCCAAAGCCCTATATAAAGGACACTAGTGTGTCAGGGTTGTGGTCTTTGGCTCTGCTGCAGGGGAGGGATCCAGTGCTATGAAGGCTGAGGTCCAGGTGGAGGTAATCAGGCTGATGAACTCTTTTCGATTTTTAGTGATGGCAGGGACTGGAGAAGAGAGAATGGTGCCAACTGGAAAGCTGACCACGGCAGAAACACTGGCGCCGAATCGAGACGCATTGTGCATGTGTACATATATGTATATAAATAAATGTGACTCAACAGTTACCAGAACACCATGTGGGGTTTGATCTTGGGGGTCCGGTTCTTTGATCACAACTAGCAAAATGTTAAACTGGAAAAAAATCAGTAAAGATTTTTCATGTCCATGACCAGCTTGTGAAAAAAATCAAACATGATGGCTAGTCCAAATGTAGGTTTTGATAAATACTCAAATTATCCTAGAGACATTTCTGAAGTCAAGAAACTAGATAAGGAAGGAGCTGTCTCCTATTGTTTGATTATTAAGGGGGTTTAGAGATGAAGGAAATCAAAAAGCAGGTGAGGAGGAAGTGAAGGTGGATCCAGACTCCAGAATTTTGTTAGTGTAGAAATCCTGTAAGCCATTTTACAATTTTATATTAATGGTATACTATAATATCAAATATTATAAAGTTGTGGTCAGAAATCTATATAAACTCATCATGGGCATTAATTTCTTAGTAATTTGGGGCTTTTAATGATTTTCTTAGACAGTTTTTTCCCATGGTGGAATGATTATACAGGATGCATCTGCAATGGCTTTACAAAAACAATAACTAATTTATAGTACTTGGTACACTTTAATATATATCATCACTAGAATTTATAATATATATGTTTTGTCCACATTTTCAGTTTGCCATGCATTTTTCTGACAGTTTTGCTAGAGTAACTGGCAAAAAGAAGATAAAACAGCAGAAAAGCTGGTTAAGTCTTACTTGTCTGGTCCAGCCAGATGTGTACTGATCCTCCATCGATTATCTCTTCAGAAACCTGCCGCTGGACCATCCTGCAGAATAAAGAGCAGAGTTCTCATCAGAAGAAAAAAACACAACAGAACAACCTGCCAAACACTAGAATGTAAATATTGCAATAAGAAGCTGAAATGGGAGTGATAATCTGCTGAAGATGAAGATTTTCTGAATTTTGTCTAGCAGTACAAACCCAAAAGATAGACAGCATATGAGACAGACAGTGGAAAAAAGAGTGAAAGAAAAGCCTTTTGTATATCTAAAGGTTTTTACAAGTAAAAGTAGAAGTGACTGAGGCAAGGTGCAACAAGCCTGATAAAACTGAACTACTTTCCAAGTATCTGCCCGGTGTGTTCACACCGAACGCGATAGAGGCGGCCAGAGCATCAGGTTTACATGTAAAGTCAATGGAAAAGCGCGATGACACGCGATGGCGGGTCCCGCGAAAATTCGGAAATTCGGAAGCAGATTTGCGTCGCGAAAACGCCAAAACGTACGTCAGTGTACCGCGTCTGGCGCGTTTGACTCGCGAAAAAAACCACGCGCGTCAGTTTTTGTGTTGCATTTTGTGCATAGGCGTGTTTCGCCTCTACCGCTCGAGTTGGAAAAATCTGAACTCCAGCGTCAAATCGCGCCGCAACAACCAATCAGGAGCCTGGTGAAAGGGGCAGATCCAGCCAAAGCCCTTCATTCTTCAATGGAGGGAAGGCTAATCAACGCAGTAGCAAACAACCCAGAGCTGTACGACACCAGCTGCTTTGCGTACCGAGACAGGAATATAAAGGACCGAGCTTGGAGGAAGAAATGTGAAGAGATCGGGCAACCTGGTAAGTTCATTCATTTCTCTTTTTACATTTTTCACTGACCCGGGGAAGCCGCACAAAAGCTAGCAAGCCACCGCTATTTTCTCACTGATGTACAAATACCGTTCTGCTTTTATGCATGTTGTCATATAGGAATATATTTTGTTTATTAATAAACAGCACACAGTGGTCCCGCTCATCCGTCACTGCCTCGCTTTTTCGCTGATTTTTTTTTTTTTTGCACAGTACAGCATTGCATTCTGCAGCCTGATTGAAAAATCTCCTCCGTGTCGTGTCTCCTGCGCTTGTCAAATTTATCATGTTTTGTTTTGATAACCATCACGTCCAATAGATAAAACAGCACAAAAACACCCATAACTATGACCCTCATTCGGAAATAGACACCTGCACCGCGAGGGAAAAGGGCGCACAAAAGTGGCAGGCAGATGAAGACAAAACACGGCATAACAATACTTTTACGTTTTGCAATCTACAAAGGTTTGCACTTTGAGAATCAACTTGTGAGAACTGTGACTAATGTTCATGTGTGTGGGGAAAAAAGTGTATAAAGTGCGTGGCGAGGGGCTAGTTATTCTGACAACCCCTGCTGCAATAAATGAGGGTTCACTGTATATACTTTCTCTATGATTATTGTATTCAACCTGTTAACATTTAATATTGTCATGATAGAACCAGCTGATTCTGCAGCAGAGCATCCCCTGTTGCTTCTCCTTGCTCCCCAGTCCCTGAGCTCCTGCTGCTGCACCCACAGGTATGCAATTGTAGCATCAGATGTACAGCAAGCACTGATAGCTTTTTACTCGGTGGGATTCCCTTGTGATCACCTTTACTAAATATCTACAACTAATCTGATTATATCCTGTTGTTTTTTTTCAATGTTGAAATTAAAATCTAGTAGCAGCCTTCTCATTTCTTTGTGTTTTGTGCTGTTTTACAGGCCCAGAGAGGAGGACAGCTCCGAGGCAGATGAGGGACTGGTCCCAGGATGGTCCATCGGTGGTGGAGCTGGCCATCCTGGTGTCCCTGAAGAGGCCACGCCAGTCTCCAATGGAGCATTTCCTCCTCAGCCTTGTTCCTGCTCTGGAGAGCAATTCAATTCAATTCAATTCAATTTTATTTATATAGCGCCAAATCACAACAAAAGTCGCCTCAAGGCGCTTTATATTGTACAGTAGATAGCACAATAATAAATACAGAGAAAAACCCAACAATCATATGACCCCCTATGAGCAAGCACTTTGGCGACAGTGGGAAGGAAAAACTCCCTTTTAACAGGAAGAAACCTCCGGCAGAACCAGGCTCAGGGAGGGGCGGCCATCTGCTGCGACCGGTTGGGGTGAAAGAAGAAAAACAGGATAAAGACATGCTGTGGAAGAGAGACAGAGATTAATAACAGATATGATTCGATGCAGAGAGGTCTATTAACACATAGTGAGTGAGAAGGTGACTGGAAGGGAAAAACTCAATGCATCATGGGAATCCCCGGCAGCCTACGTCTATTGCAGCATAACTAAGGGAGGATTCAGGGTCACCTGGTCCAGCCCTAACTATATGCTTTAGCAAAAAGGAAAGTTTTAAGCCTAATCTTGAAAGTAGAGATAGTGTCTGTCTCCCGAATCCAAACTGGAAGCTGGTTCCACAGAAGAGGGGCCTGAAAACTGAAGGCTCTGCCTCCCATTCTACATTTAAATACTCTAGGAACAACAAGTAGGCCTGCAGAGCGAGAGCGAAGTGCTCTAATAGGGTGATATGGTACTACAAGGTCATTAAGATAAGATGGGGCCTGATTATTTAAGACCTTGTATGTGAGGAGCAGGATTTTGAATTCAATTCTGGATTTAACAGGAAGCCAATGAAGGGAAGCCAAAACAGGAGCAGCTGGGTCCTTTTTATTCCTGTCTCTCTGTAAATACTTATATTTTATATATTTATGTTTAATGTTTTTCTCTGTTTGAGAATTTTAATATTAGTCATAATAAAAATTTATTTGAAATAATGTCTCAGTTCTACTACATAGCAAATGTTGGCACACGACTTGACACGTAGAATTTATTTCATATTATACTAATGACAAAATATACTAATATAGTGGGATGCAAACGTTTGGGCAACCTTGTTAATAGCCGTTATTTTCCTGTATAAATTGTTGGTTGTTACAATAAAAAATGTCAGTTAAATATATCATACAGGAGACACACACAGTGATATTTGAGAAGTGAAAAGAAGTTTACTGGATTTACAAAAAGTGTGCAATAATTGTTTAAACAAAATCAAGCAGGTGCATAAATTTAGAATAGAAGAATAGAATAATCCTTTAATTGTCCCACAAGGGGAAATTTGGTTGTAACAGCAGCCAAAAAGACACATATACAAAAAAAACAGGACACAGGACAGAAACATACACAATTTTTCTTACATATTTACATTAAGGACAATGGTTACTATATACAGAGAGTACTGTACAGTTATTAAATTAAATAAAACTAACTACAGATAAGAGGCGAACCAGGTTGTAGTGCGAATCGGTTAACCCTTTAAGACCTACCATAGAACCAAGTCCGCCAGAGCTTATATTATATTTTTACATGCTGTAGTGCCAATTTTGGGAGCATTTCAAGTTGATATACATCAATACAACCATTATAGCCCAAATTTTAATAATATGTATGCATTAAGTGCATAGTAATTACATAAATTGCAAAAAAGTGCAATAAACTACAAAAAAATTGAAAATCGTTTTTGTTTTTTTAACATATATTTCTAGTTAGAGAAATTTAAGAGGCTTATCCCTCAAAACTGTAAATACAAAAAAGTTGCACAAAATAGTTTCCCACCACAGGAAATTTATTTTGAGTGTCTTCATAGTTTTATTTTTGAAATACACCAATTTTTATATACTGCAGGAAAAACGAAAATAAATATTATAGTGCAAATTTGCAAAAAAGCAGCATATGCATCAAAATAAACTATTTCCAGCAGTGCAATTTGAGTTCTAAGCATCCCAGAAACAACACAGAAAGTCATAAAGTCAAAGATAACTTTTAAAAACACCAGTATAGGCTCTGAGGCCCTGATAGTAAAAAAAAACTACATTTCCGCGAAAATGACGTCACTTCCGGTTTCGGGCAGGTAATGGCGAACATGCGAAAGTTCGCGCTGACGTCTATTCCAACGTAGGAAGTGTTATGAACAGCTGATCGGATCGGCAAAACGTGTTTCTGGAATATTATGTTTTTGTTGCTGCAAGCGCTTTTTATGCAGTTTTTGCAAAGCTATATGTGGAAGAAAACCGTGACCTAGGACAAGCTGATGGCATAAGATGTAAGTACAACTCCTCCGGTTTCATATGCAAAAAAAATTATTGATCTATCTTACATGGTTGCAGAGCTACCGGGATTTAAAAATAGTTACGCAAAACGGAGCGTGCCCGCTCCGACCGGTTTTAAAGGATTAATTAACTTATTGCAGTTACAGTGCTGATGTAAACATCTATGATTGTTGGGAGCAGTTCTGATTGTACAGTCTGACAGCTGCAGGGAGGAAGGACCTGCGGAAACGCTCCTTCATGCATCTAGGATGCAGCAGTCTGTCACTGAAGGAGCTCTGCAGTTCAGCAACATTTACATGCACGGGGTGGGAGACTCTGTCCATCAGAGATGTTATTTTGGCCAGAGTCCTTTTGTCTCCCACCACCTGCACTGGGTCCAGGGTGCATCCCAGAACAGAGCTGGCCTTCCTGATGAGTTTATCCAACCTCTTCCTCTCAGCTGCTGATAAACTGCTGCTCCAACATACCACACTGTAAAAAATGACAGATGCCACCACAGAGTCATAGAAGGTCTTTAAAAGCGCTCCCTGTACTCCAAATGACCTCAGCCGCCTCAGCAGGTAGAGTCTGCTCTGACCCTTCCTGTAAAGAGCATCAGTGTTGTGGCTCCAGTCCAGTTTATTATTCAGGTGAACACCCAGGTACCTATAAGAGTCCACTATCTCAATGTCCACTCCCTGGATGTTCACCGGTGTCAGTGTGGTGGGTCTGCGTCTCCGGAAGTCCACCACCAACTCCTTGGTTTTCCCGGCGTTGATCAGCAGGTGGTTCTGCTGACACCAGTCAACAAAGTCCACTGTCTGTACTCTGAGTCGTCCTCACCTGTGATGAGGCCGACTATGGCAGAGTCGTCAGAGAACTTCTGTAGGTGGCAGCGTGGGGAGTTGATGGAGAAGTTTGCAGTGTAGAGGGTGAAGAGGAACGGTGCCAGCACAGTTCCCTGTGGGGCCCCCGTACTGCAGACCAGTGTATCAGAGACACAGCCCTGTGATCTCACATACTGTGGGCGTTCTGTGAGGTAGTCCAGTATCCACTGGGACATGTGGTGGTCCACTCCCGATAGCTCCAGCTTGTCTCTCAGAAGTTGTGACTGGATGCTGTTAAAAGCACTTGAGAAATCAAAGAACATAATCCTCACAGTGCTTCCAGGCTTCTCCAAGTGAGTCAGAGCTCGGTGCAGGAGGTAGATGATGGCGTCCTCCACCCCAATGCCAGGCTGGTAAGCAAACTGCAGCGGATCCAATGAAGACCTCACCAGGGGGCGCAGATGGTTTAGAACCAACCTCTCGAGGGTCTTCATCAGATGGGATGTCAGGGCTACCGGCCTGTAGCTGCTGAGGTCCTTGGGATGGGAGGTCTTTGGTACCAGTACCACACAGGAGGTCTTCCACAGCTGTGGTACTTTCCCCAATGACAGGCTCAGGTTGAACAGATAACCTAGGATGCCACACAGTTCATCTGCGCAGCATCTCAGGAGCCTGGAGCTGACGCCATTTGGGCACCACAAAAAAAAGAAATGAAATAATATTTAGTATATATCAATGTGTGTGTCTCCTATATGATATATGGGGTGCCTTTGTCTGGACGTGCTTGCCATCCAGAGCTCCACAGCAGAGAGGGAAGTTCCAGCGCTCCTGGAATCCCTCTGTGATGGACCGCCAGTCTCCAGGTGAAGGCACAGCCATGAAGTCGTCCACTAGACAGTCCCAAATGGCCGTTGCTACCTGGGGGGTGATCTGGCACACCGTGGACACACCGACTCTAAAACTGAACGCGATGGTCCTGAAGGAGTCCCCGGTGGCAAGGGACCTGGACAAAATTGTTCAAAATTAGTATTATGTGTACTGCAGTTACAAAATACATTATTCAAATTCCAAAATACTTTTGTGATGTCAGATTTAAATTACAAAACATAAATCTTACATAAAACATTATGTAATTATAAGGATAATTACATAACATATATTAGATATAATATAAAACAGTCAGTTGTGTTTTGTTTTAACTTTACCATATCATAATTTGATTAGTAGCAACTTTTACCACTACAGTGTGCCAATCACTCATAATTCCTAGACATGTCAATCAGGTGGGAATGAAGTAAGACATTAATAGACATAGTTGTATGTTGACATGGAGCCCTTTCCCTGCTTAAATCATTGTTAATATTTTTGAAAAATTAACCTGTGATAAGACATAGCTTATCAAGATAGAATATGCTAGATAGAACCATATAACTAAAGATGAACCAAACTGTTCACAATTTTATCTAGCTCTTAGTTTTAAGAAAGGCTGGTGACCCCTGTTATAGAGTCTGACAGCTGCAGGGATTATATACAAATATTCAACTATACCAGAATTAAACCAGGTCTAAATAAAAAAAAAAAAGGAGTGAGTATCACTACAAAGATTACCAACAGTGGTCCTCATACCACAGTTTGATATCAGCAAACACCGAGAGCATACATTGATAGACACCACAGCCATGCTATCATTGCTAACACTGATAACAGCATAAATCGAATTAAATCGGGACTTGATGAGAACTGTCGAGTATTACTAGAAATATTATAAACAGTCGTCTCCATACCACAGTTTGCTATCAGTAAACACCGACGGCATTCACTGTTAGCATACCACATCCATGTTAGCAGTGTATAAACGGATGGTTTAGCATATATTAGCACAGGTATCAATAAAGGACTACCGTATTAAACACTTTTACTAACCTCAGGCAGATGGACAGGCGCTCTGCAGGTGGGATTGAGCGCCTGTAGTTGGTGTCTAGGCGGGCGATTCTGGGACCGACGCGGGACAGCAGGTCCTCAAACTGGGCGAGTGAAAGACGGTGATATCGCTGAAATCGGCCGTCATCCAGGCGCAGCTCCTGGAGCAAGTGGTGAAACTCACCAAACTGCAGTGTTGCCAACTCCTCAGTAAGGAAAATCGCTATTGGCTGTCCTAAAAGTCGCTAGAAGTCGCTAAATGACGTCATCACCTAATTTGCATAATTGGTCACGCTAATATAATTGTAACCTATGTTGTTGGAGAGAGAAATAACATCGTGGAAGAGACATAAAGTGAGTAAAAAACGTCCTAAATGCATTTAGAGTTTATTTAGAACTACAAATTAAATTTCTTTTAGCAATTATTGTTTTTTTAATGTCACAATTCCAACCCTGCTCCTTTACCCGGGCTTGGACCGGCAAAAGTGACCCGAAATAGGCACTCTGGTGGAGTTACTTTGTGTTTGTGTGTGTTTATAAGTAGTTTTAAACCTTGTGATCCACAAAACAGCAGAAGAGTAAAAGATTAAAAGAAGAACTGACTGCGTTACAGCACCCGCTGCTTGTTGAGAGTAAAAGCGATACGCGCTTTCACGTCTTTTTTTAGCGACTTTTTATAGAAAAAAGTCGCTAGGGGGTCTGAAAACTCGCTAAATATAGCGACAAAGTCGCTAAGTTGGCAACACTGCCAAACTGCTCACGCCTCTGGAGGACCTGATGGACCCAGGTACGGCGAGGACGTCCTTAACGCCGCTGCTCTGCTCTCCACAGTAAATAGAGAAGGTAGACTCTCTCTTCAAACGCTAGCTCGACAGCTGCCATCTAGCAAAGATACCGTCTGGCACAGCTTCCTCCCACATTTCCGGTTCACGCGCATCAAAATATGCAATTTTGAGGCTCGATGGATTTGTGTTGGACACGGGTTGAGGTGCGAATGTGCACGCGTCAAATTAGGGGCGTCGGGGGCGTTTTCGCTCGCGTCTATCGCGTTCGGTGTGAACACACGGTTTGATTCTGTTCTGCTTATTCGTTTCCTTCAAGTTTAGTTGTAAAGCTGTTTTGAGCTTTAAGTTATCGTGATCAGTATATCAATCAACACATCAACTGCTGTAATATGTCATGTGTTGCCATTGATCTGGGTTGTATTTAAATAACAGGATAATAATGGAACCTGGTAAGGAGCAGAAGATATTCTTTTATTATGTCTGGAATTGTAAAACCTTAGAATTTAAAGAGGATGCACTTTCTTTCATTTTTTCACATGAATGTAGCTTCCATTAAAAATGCACCTTCTATTAAGTCAATGGGAGGAAAGTATTAGAATAAAAAAATTACTATTTGATGATCAAACTTCTATATACAGCAATGCTAGGTGTGCATATCTAAAAATCAGGGGGGTTCAGCTATTCTTCCCTGCTGGAAGAGCAGTCTGCCACTGGGTGGCGAATTCAGGTCTCAAGCCTGCCTCTCCTCACCTTCAGCTCATTCAAGCATGGCAGTGTTAGGAGCAGCACAAACCTCCACTCCCTGCCAGATTGTCTGCCTATCTACGGCAGTAAAATTGGCTCTTTTACCAGAATATATTCTCCATCCCTTCCACGCTTCCGCTGACTTGTAAGGACATCAAGCGCTCTCCACCTGTCAAATCTGGGAACGGCACTCACCTGCCTGCCTTCCTGTTCTGCACTTTTGCTTGCCCAGTTCGGAGAGACTCTCCTCCCTGGTTATGATCCGCCAATGGCCCAGAAATGACCCCCCACCCCGTCAGAGAGTTTAATCTCTCCCCGACCAGACCAGATGCAGAGATAATTGTTTTAGCAAATACAGACATGAGCTTTAACAGACCCAAGAAGTGTCCTTTTTATGAATTCATTCTCCCAAGCACATTTGGCATTAATAAAATTTTGGGATACAAGGCAAATTTCAAATATCTAGGTCAGAATGATCCATTTTTTTCCATTTCATTTCATTGTGACACTTTCAACACTAGTCTGCCTTTCTTTCCAGTGTCTCTGCATTTCAAAGTGATGACAGTGTTTCTAGAGTAACATGAGGGCAATGAACACTGAGTGTAGACATGTTTTGCAGGTCATAACATCAGTTACTACTTATGTACTGTGCAGATACTGATCCAGCATATTAGCTCAGTCTATGATGCTCTGTCTCTTACCGTTTAGTCAGGTAGCTAGTGAAGTTCTCGCCAAAGCCGATTACACCCCAGTAATCTCCATTATAGATCCCCTCAAAAGCTTCTTTGTGGGACAGGCTCACCTGCAGATATAAAGGAACGGGTTCAATATATACATGATGTTGCTTCAAAGTACTTTTTAAATGTTTATCGATAATATTCTACACCTCATTTCCTCAACCAGCCTAAACTTCAGTATACACCTGGCCAGGTCAGATCAAATTTAAAGGTTCTGCACATTATGCATGTTACAGTTTGTTGAACGGCTGGTAATGTTTCTGTGTCACGGAGAGAAATAATCTTTCCTCTCAAATGATTTCCTAGAAATACGAAAACCTGGTGTACAACGTCCACCGTGTACAAAGTTACTTTCTTGACTAATAACAACACTGCAATTTGATTACACTCCCATGTAATCGGATTGCAGCGGAAGTGACAACGTAAATTAAAACCACAATCTACCAGTTGAACAGTAACAAAGAAAAAAAGTACTGCCGACTGCAAGTGTTACCCCTCAGCCTCCTAGTAGATACACATATGGTATATATTTGACTAAGTGACTTCCTTCTTGTGTTATTGCATCCACACAATGTTTAGAAAAAGTGACCTCTGACCTTGAGGTTGAGGTTACTGAAATTCAAACTCATCAGAGATTTTTAGTAGATACACATATGGTATGAATTCGAAAATCCTACGTTGCCCTGTTCACGAGTTATCACATTCACAAACTTGGGTGTCCACGCGGCCTTCCCAGCGGGTTGACGATTATGAGTCTTTTACAGCTGAGGGGTAAGAAGTGAACAAATACACAATAAATGTAGAATCCAGTGGTCTTGAAAGGACTCATATCCTCAGTGCCAAATAAATACCTGTTGCAGACTGGAGTTGTCAAGGAAGGAGAGGAGTGCTTTGCTCACAGAAGGGGATAACGTCTCATTGTTCACTATAGCAACCTGGATGCCCTTTGGATCTCCGACACACAAACAGATGAGTGAGATCTGAATGACGGGCAACAGGAACTGGAAACACAAAGAGCTGCCAACACAGAGGAGAAAATAACATGTCATGAACTCATTACTTATAGACAGTGACAAATAACTTCTGCATCATACCCTGGCATTCTCTTCATCCGCACCAATGTTTTGATCATCAGGGCAGCGATGTTCCTCCACTTTGGCAGCACATGTCTGACTCGCACCTTCCAGTCCACTGAACACAAAAATGCAAAATAAACCGCAAATAGACTGCAACTTATAATTTCATAACAGTAGGGGGTCATATGATTCTTGGGTTTTTCTCTGTATGTATATAGGGTCTACCTTACAATATAAACAGCCTTGAGGCAACTGTTGTTGTGATTTGGTGCTGTATAAATAAAATTGAATTGAATGTAATTGATTAGAATAGTGGGTAAAATTTTCACCTGAGTTTTAACTATTTGTTTACCTGATGAATCACTAATTTTCTTATTATTATCCACTCCTCATATCTTTACTTTTCACTGTCAGAAGCTACTGTTTTTAGAGAAGTGCAATAAAATTCCTGGCCCAATGCTGACATACACAATGCACAAAAAGAAAACATGCTACATGTCAGTACCTGAACATTTGAGGCCTTCCTCAGCAGGTGGAGATCCAACTCCAAGAATTGGCTGACTCTCATCCCTCCCACTCTCAAATGATTGGCTTTCCTCTAACTTTCCATCTGGAGGACTTGACTCTTGTTTAGGGTTGTTATCCTTCTCTGATGTTTCACACATTTGCAGGAAGGCATACTCCAAGGTCTGCAGGAGAAATAATATGAGTTAAAATTCATGAGACTACCAAAATAAAGCCTTTTTTAACTTCTGATCCATTTGCACAATTTATCACAACAATGTATCACAGCCAAAAATCGGAATCACTGCTAGGAGGAAAAATGACTACTGCCATCATTCTTCATTCATTTTAAAATGTTTAAAATCTTTCTTTAAAAAAAACTCTCTTCCTTGACTACCAGCAACCCTTACTGTTGAACAGTGCTGCTGCATGATGGCATCCGGAGGATCTTCAGCCAGCAATTGCCCATTTCTCATGAGACCGACCTGGATGACGGAGAAAATAGATTTTTTTAAAATTAGTGTTTAAATTTTTTTTTCCATTGACAATTATTTAATTTAATATGAAAAAAACTGATTTGAAGAAGTGAATGGATATCAAAAAAATAAAAATAAAGTAATAACAAAATAATAGAGCTCTTACAAAAACAAGGCATCTATAATTTGAGACAAATAAGTCTTCGTACTCTGCATTTCTACAAAGTTCTTGAGAAGATCAGCAACACAAAGTTTCTCTCCTAAAATGAAAATGAAACTTTTAGAGCATTTGTACATTTACTGAGTAGACACTGGAGACAAGCATGAATTGATCAGGAGAATGATTAATAAGATCAGTAAGGATCTAGTAAGGCTCTGCTTGGCTATGAATCCTATCATGGACAAATGCTAAAAGCATTGGTAGTGTGGTATGTGCCTTAAAAACTTGGTTACTGGAATACCCCAGAATATATTTATAAAAAAAACAAAACAACATATTGTCTGATAAGTATTTTTCATTCTTTGCCATAGAAAGGTCACGTTATTTATTTCCTGCTGTTGCCCTGTGGTCAATATTTATTCGTTTTTTTTAATGAAAACTTTACTCTCACTAAACATTAAGCAATAATTTTGAGTAAAATGGAATTGGAATATATAAAACCAAAGGTTTATTTATTCAAATAATTAGTCATTAAATGTACTTGGTGTAAACTAAATGTGCACCACTCAAATACATTTCATTTGATCAGATTCCATTAAATGTCACATTTATATTCTACATGTGTATGTAACAATAATTTCATAGAAAATTTACCTGTAATTTGCTAAAGTCAGCATTGTGGGCATAAAAACTTGAGCGCACACAGCTGGTGCATACATGAAACATGATGACATGAGCAAAGCGTTCTTCAGCAGTGCAGTGACGCTCGTGAAATAAATAAGCAACTCTGCCTCAGTCACTGAATGTTACCATCCTTAACCTTATCATTTTAATTGCAAATTGAGAATGACAAAAAGACTGAGTGGACAGACTGGTTTGAGTGGAGACTTTCTGGATCTAAATTATACTGATTATGTGACACAGATAAAGATCTTTATATTTGTGGCAGTAAAAGACAAATCTGAATGCTTGCTTTTAGTAGAAAGAATGTACTTGATTACAAGCTTTGTAAACAGTTTTCAAATCTTTACACAATTTTTAATTAAAATCAAGATGCATCAGGAAATTATCTCCCTTATCAGCCCTGTAAAGTAAAGTCAAACATATGCAAAGAAGACTTGAGCACAGATTTCATTATTCTGTTGCAAAGGACCAACTGTACAACATTTAATCTTTAAACATTTTAAGGTGAACAAGTGAACCTTTACTCAGCTGTGTGCATTAATTAACTTAATTTATGTAACATGCTTATGTTTATTCACATGAGTTCATAACTCACCACATTGGCTTGCCTGGCCTCCTCTATGTAGTGTGTGGTGATAATAACAGAGACTTTGCCCGTGTTCACAATCTCCACCAGGTGATGCCAGATCCTAGAAAGAAGACAGAAGAAATCCTTGAAACACTTGACCCACTCAGTAATGCCGTTTGCTTAAAAATCACAGCTTACAGCTTCGCCAGGAACACCTTAATTGCCAGCTGTCTGATCTTAAGAGGCTTTGTGATTACACAATGACAATGGAGTAACACACTGACGGCGTGTTTGCTCATCTTGCATCAGAGTAGACTTCAAATCTTTGTAAAAATCCATCCAGCCATCTTGTTACATTAATAAGATAAAAATATTAAATGCATCAGAAATCTTATTGGAAATTCCATACAGTTAAATTTTAGAGATATTTAGTATGTAAATTTTAAAAGATATAAAGATTCATGAGGGCTCGCAAAATAGAGGAAATTGCATAAACAGAAGATTAATGATAATATATGATAACACATAACACAACCGTCTATAAAGTAGTTAGCATAACATTAACATTGTTACTATGGAGGATAAATAAATAAATAAATAAAAAATTCTGTGCTTAATTAATGAATTGTAGAATAAAATCTGCATTTGTAAATTCATTTTTGAATTCCAATTTAATAAACTGATTTTTAAAATGCTTTTTAAGTCTTCATTTCAAAAAACATTTTCGAATTCCACTTTAATAAACTTATAAACCGGCGCTCGAGGCCTGGAGTTCGACACCCTTGGCCTAAGGCAGGGGTGTCAAACTCCAGGCCTCAAGGGCCGGTGTCCTGCAGATTTTAGATATCACCCTGGGTCAACACCTGAATCAAATGATTAGTTCATTACCAGGCTTCTGGAGAGGTACAAGACCTGTTGAGGAGGTAATTTAGCCATTTGAATCAGCTGTGTTGGATCAAGGACACATCTAAAACCTCTCCATTTACATGCACAAATTGGAGTCTATTAGATAGATATGATACAAACCACTTCAGTGCAGTACCTGTAATACCTGCAGCGTGCTGTAATCGCGCTAATAGGATATTATGGTCAACTGTATCGAACGCTGCACTAAGGTCTAGCAGGACAAGCTCAGAGACGAGTCCACTGTCAGAGGCCATAAGAAGATCATTTGTAACCTTCTTTTTTTTTTTTTTTAACCTGTCCCGTTTGGTTCTTTTGCCATCAGAATTATTGTCTAAAGGCGAAGAGAGATGCCCAACGGATTTACTTTACCAAATTGACCATCCCAGCCTTGCCGTAATGGTCCATCTGATTCACCTTTTATTGTTTATTTTATTTTCACTTGCTGAATACGGGACAGACTTGACTGGTGGAAAGAAAGGGGAGAAAGAAAGAAAGAAAGAAAGAAAGGAGGGAAAGAAAAAAAAAAAAAACCTGAGAAGAGGGACGGGGAAAAAGGGCAAAAAACAAAAACCAACAGAATAAGCTGACAAAAAAATACATATCGATCACCTGGATCACCTGTTGAGAAAGAAAAAAAGAAAGCAAGCAGAAGAAGATGAGAGTAATAAACAAGATCACAATGATATATCATCATCATCATCATCATCATCATCATCGTTTATTTATATAGCACTTTAAAAACACACAAGGCTGACCAAAGTGCTGAACAATAGAAACATAATAGATACCATAAGAATAATAAATACGATAAAAATAATAAACATAATAAACATAGCAAAAACAATAAAATATAAGTAAATACAAGTCAGTCAACCACTGAGTCAAAAGCCAGTGAATAAAAATGCGTTTTCAATCTGGATTTAAAAACCAGCACTGATGTCGATTGCCTAATGTGAAGAGGAAGGTTATTCCAAAGCTTAGGAGCCACAATAGAGAACGCTCGGTCGCCTCTCAGTTTCAGCCGTGATTTGGGGACTGAGAGCAACAGCTGCTCAGCTGACCGGAGCGAACGAGTGGGGACATAGGGCTTCAGCAAATCAGACATATATGCAGGTGCCAGACCATTTAAAGATTTAAAAACCAATAAAAGAACTTTAAAATGAATCCTAAATTCAATTGGAAGCCAGTGCAGGGAGGCCAGAACTGGAGTAATGTGCTCAAATTTCCTTTTACCAGATAAAAACCGTGCCGCAGCATTCTGTACTAATTGCAGGCGTGTCAGAGTGCCCAGTCCAACCCCAATTAAAAGGGAGTTACAATGATCCAAGCGTGAGGTTATAAAAGCGTGGATGACAGTCTCCAAATCACGCCTTGAAAGGAAAGGTTTAACCTTCGACAGACGCCTGAGGTGATAGAATGACGATTTCACCACCCCATTCACGTGGCCATCAAAGGTAAGAGCAGAGTCGATTTTTAACCCAAGATTGGTAATCGAGCTCTTCAGGTGAGGGGTCAGAGCAGCAAGGTCAACATCAGGGATATCAGAGGAACGATTCGGGCCAAACACAATTGCTTCCGTTTTACGTTCATTAAAATTTAAAAAGTTTTGAGCCATCCATGACTTAACATCACTAAGGCAATCAAGCAGGAGTCTAATTGAGGAGCTATCAGAATGACTGAAAGGAAAATAGAGCTGGCAATCATCAGCATATAGATGAAATGAAACATTGTGTTTACGAAAGATCGCACCCAGTGGCAGGAGATACAATGAAAACAGTAATGGCCCAAGAATAGATCCCTGTGGTACACCCCATGACAGAGGGGCCACAGAAGACGATGATGAGCCCAACTTAACACAGAAGCTCCTGTTTGAGAGATATGATTTTATCCACAGGAGTGCCAAGCCAGAAATGCCCACACAATGCTGTAATCGAGAGATCAGCAGGTTGTGATCCACTGTATCAAATGCAGCAGTCATATCTAGTAGTATAAGCACTACGTGTTTACCACAGTCTGTCGCTACCAGAATATCATTCATAACCTTTATGAGAGCTGTCTCTGTGCTATGAAGCGGCCTAAAGCCGGACTGGAAAACTTCAAAGATTTGAAAGTTGTTTAGATAATCCATCAGCTGAGTGTGAACAACCTTTTCCAAGATCTTACTCAGAAAAGGAAGTTTAGAGATGGGTCTAAAATTTGACATTACTGAAATATCTGAGCCTGGTTTCTTAAGTAAGGGATGAATAACTGCATGCTTAAACTCACTTGGTACTTGACCTGACAAGAGGCTGGTATTGATTATGTTCAGAATATGTGGTCCAACAGTAGGAAACACCTCTTTCAGAAAACGGGGATGAACAACATCATTCGGAGAACCACACGGTTTAGCAGTTAACACAAGCTTCTCTAGTTCAGGTAGAACAACCGGTTGGAAAGCAATAAGCAAACTTAAACAGGGAACATGCACAGCCGGGTCAACAGAAGCTACAGTGGAGGGTCTCAAACTAGCAACCTTATCCACAAAGAAATTGAGAAACCTATTACACATAACCTCAGAAGATTGCAAAAGAACATGATCCTCTGCATTCAGTACAGAATTAATGGTATTATACAGAACACGAGGGTTATGTGAATTAGCAGCAATAAGTTGTGAAAAATAGGAGTTTTTGGCGGTCTTTACTGCCCTCTGGTAAGCTTTCCAGCTCCTCTTAAGAGCTTCCAAAGAGACGTACAGCCTGTCCTTTTTCCATCGTCTTTCACATCTCCTACATTCTCTTCTAATGGCTCGAGTAAAATCGGTTAGCCAAGGGCTGGCCTTGGGTTTACACTGCCTGAGTCTTAGAGGTGCAACAACATCAAGGGCAGATTTACAAACAGAGTCCAGATGAGAGAGTAATCCATCTACGGAGGACGACTCAGAGGGACTGGACATAAGTTGTTCAAATAGTGTTGAAAAATCTTCAGCAGTATCTGAGCCGAAGGCACGATAGCATCGCGTCGGTGCAGCCCGTTTAACAACAGGACTAAGAGGAACAACGTCAAATAAAATGGGCATATGATCAGAGAATACAGCATCCTCCACATGTAAGTTACAGACAGATAACCCATATGACAACACCAAATCCAATGTGTGACCACGTTCTTGAGTGGCACATTTAACAGATTGAACAAGATTAAAAGAGTTCACCAGGTCCATGAAGTCCTTAGCCAGGGGCTTCCCTGGGCAACATACGTGTATATTAAAATCACCGAGTAGCAGGACCTGGTCATACCGGGATGCACAGTCAGCGAGAAACTCCGAAAACTCAGATAAAAACTCCTTTTTATATTTAGGAGGCCGATAAACTATTGCACACAGCAATGAAGGCGAGTGGCCCAGTTCACACAGGCAAAGTTCAAAACTGGTGTGGCGTGTCCATGAGGATAGTTGCTTAAACTCAAAGTGTGATTTAAAAACAACAGCTAACCCCCCGCCACGACCAGAAACTCTCGGAGCGCTAAAATAAGCACAGCCGGCGGGCAGCAGTTCAGAAAAAACGCTTAACTCACCGGGTGAAGTCCAGGTTTCAGTCAAACAGAGGAAATCCAATGCATGGGAAGAAAAGAAATCCTTCAGGATGAAGGTCTTATTCGCCACCGATCTGGCATTTATTAAGCCCAACCTGAGGGGAGCTGGTTCGGAGACCTCCGGGGTAGTGACAACCAGATCCACCGATCGAAGGTTTGATCGGTCGATTCCCCTCCAACGCAGATGCCGAAGAGGGAATGATTTAACAGGGCTGCTCCCGATAGAGCCGACAACGGGAACCAACCAAGAATCCACAGGATCCAGAGCACGCAATGGTACCAGGAGTCGTGGGAAAGATTGACGAACGGAGCGTAGATCGTGAGGAAGGTAAGAAATCCGGATTCTCAGCTTAACGAGGCGACCTCCACGGGTACCCCGTCTCCTGCGTCGCTTCCGCATATCTGGTGGCGGTGGTAGGGGATGCCAGCGCAATGGTACTGCTTCCAGGTAGGGAGGCAGAAAACCCTGGCTATCTTTACCAAACCAAACTGAAACTTTGGTGGATGAGCCGATTTCCAATAAAGTCTGGCGATCATACGACAGTATTGAACTGACATGTTGCACAACATTAGCTAAAAACAATAAAATCAAACAGGTAAAAAAGAGCGGTTGACGGCATGCCAAACACACAGGCGCCATCTTTGTTTCATATATGGGAATATGACAGTAAATACTAAATATTAAACATTATGGTGCAGCACGTGAGATTGACAGCACACAGTGTGCTTTGAGGTAGGAGCCCAAAAGGGTGTAGTTTGTGTGTGTGATCACCTGTGTGTACACCTGTGAGCATGAACGCGCTTGTTTTTAAAAGGTTCCTTCATGTAATGATCTGCTAGAGGGTGTGGGGGGCCACTGCCCCGTCCTCCAGGGCATGAAGCAGGTATGGAGGAGATCAAAACTCCAGACATCCAGAGGCCCCCAGAACACAAGAGACCAAGGAAGACCAACAGAGGGGCAGCCGCGCCGATCATTTGTAACCTTCACTAAAGCGGTTTCTGTGCTGTCATGAGCTCTGAAACCTGACTGAAACTCTTCAAATAAGCCATTCCTCTGCAGATGATCTGTTAGCTGTTTGACAACTACTCTTTCAAGGATTTTTGAAATGAAAGGAAAATTGGAGATTGGCCTATAATTAGCTAAGACAGCTGGGTCTACTTGGCCCTTTCCTGATAGGTGCCCCAAGTGCCTGACTCTTGAGGCAATTTTTTTTAAAGTGTGTGTGCGTTTGAAGTCCAACTATTAACTTTTGATCATTGCTAAATAGAAGGCTTTTGCATGCATCAGTATGGGCAAAACTTTGTGCCATCAAAAGCTGAATTTGAATAAGTTAAATTCGAATTTGAATTGCTCAGACTGAATCTGAATTGTAACTTGAATAAGTACTTTTTAAAAATGAATTTAAATTAGCCTAATTTGAAATTCAGTGTTTTGGTTTGAAAATGATCATCACTAAATTGAAGTTGAATTTTATATTTTGAAAATGAATTAATTTGCTTTGAAACTGTATTTTATCCTTAAATATGTAGCATTTGAATAATTTCAGTTTCACTTCTCACTATTCAGTTTCAGTTTTATAATTCAATTTCAGTTCCAAAATTCATTTTTTTGGGACTTACATCCGGTTCTGGTTCCAGAGTAATCGAGCGCAGATTAATAGAACTCTGTTTTACCAGCGGACCGAAAGTGTTACTGACGGGAATCTACAGCATCTTGAGCTGGAGTTGGATTAAGACTTCAGAAGTCATTCATAATGTCAAATTACCAGCGGATGAACCCTCAGGTTGGTAATAAATGTATTACAAGTATAAGAACAAGTGTTATGTTAACAAATGATAGCCGTACAGTAACTTTTATTCTTATTGTATCTGTTAGCTAAAAATGCTAATTTAGCGTAGTTTGCCCAGGGATCATATTTGCTTTGACAAACAAATATGATCGACTTTTTCCAGTAGAATTCCAAAGTTGTCATCTTGTACCCTCTCAGAGCCCCGTATGTATGCAGAGACCCCTACAGTAGGGAATCATGCAAATGAATGTCCAAACCATTGTATTTTAGGTTTATTTATGTCTTACACAGCATCCCAACTCTTTAGCCCAGGGGTGGGCAATCTCAGTCCACGAGGGCCGGTGTCCCTGCAGGTTTTAGAGCTCACCTTGGGTCAACACACCTGAATCACATGATTAGTTCGTTACTAGGCCTCTGGAGAACTTCAGGACATGTTGAGGAGCTAATTTAGCAATTTAAATCAGCTGTATTGGTTCGAGGACACATCTAAAACCTGCAGGGACACCAGCCCTCGTGGACTGAGATTGCCCACCCCTGCTTTAGCCAATTTAATAACTTTAGCTAAAGTGAATAGTTAGTCTAATTCATTATTGCAGCATTACTGGATCACCTCTGTTTGAAGTGATATAATATGATATACAATTATCACTGAAACAGCAAACTTTGTACAAAATAAACAAACAAACAAACAAAAAAACCCACTTCTCCTTATCTGAACATTTGGCCACAGCTGTAGATTACACTATCAGTGCTTGATCACTCCTGTCAATAATTACATTTCTAAATTCTCTTTGTGCAGTTGCAGGTAAACAATGTGTAATATTTTATCCAAATGACTGCTTTGTCTTTGAAAAGGTGAAGAACCTGAGGCCCTTGACAGTCCAGTTCTACATTATGTACATCCTTACGGTGGCTCACAGGACAAGGATATTCCTGTCCTGCCAGAAGAGAAGAGAAACTTCAGAGTCTTCATGCAGTTCAACCACGCCTGTCATATTCTGTATGGCAGGGGTCTCACACTCCAGTTCTCGAGGGCAGGTGCAAATGTGTCCCTGGTGCAACCAGAGATTGGCAGTAAGGCGTAACGTGTTACTGTAATCCGATTACTTTTGTCAAGTAACGAGTAAAGTAAGGGATTACTATGGCAAAAAGGGTAATTAGATTACTGTTACTTTAACATTTTTAAATAGCTTGCAATTTAAAAATGTTAAAGAAATGAGACAGAACATGTATGGAAGCCCGTTTCCGCCACAAAACCCCCCCAAAACAAGTACCCTTAACTCGAAATTTTGAGTTATTTTCTCGAAATTTCGAGTTAGCTCTGCCAATCAGTAATCTACGTGAATGAGCTCACTTTCTTGTTACCCGGAAGCATATGGTGCAGAGGAACGCGCAAGCAAAACCGTATCGCAACAAATTGGTGCTTTCGCGAGTACTGATAGTAACGCCATGTGATTCAGCTAATAACACAAGGATTCCATCATTTGTCGAGTGACGCTGAAAATACTCATCAATCTGTGCATTCATGACTGGATGTAATATCGGTAGCTTAGCTGTAGCATAAGGGTAACAAGGAAATGATGTCATCCACGTAGATTACTGATTGACAGTGCTAACTCGAAATTTAAGTCAAAATTTCGAGTTACTTTTCTCGAAATTTCGGGTAATAAGTCAAAATTTCGAGTTAATAAGTCGAAATTTCAAGAAAATAAGTCAAAATTTTGAGAAAAATAACTCGAAATTTCAAGTTATGGATACTTTTTTTTTTTAGTGGTGGAAACAGGCTTCCATAAACATGAGATAGATTTTATATGTGAGTCAAAGTTTGGAGAGGAATGTCTTAATGAATGCTCAATCATCCTGTCACAGTTAGCCGGACAAACCATGTGGAATTATTAAAGGACCCAAGATGCAGCACAACTGAGGTGAGGAAGCTTTATTTATGGAGCGTGCACATACAACAAAGGCGAGGGTGGCGAAAACAGAACAGAGAAAACCTAAACTGGGAAAACTAAGCAAAAACAAACCTGAAAACGGAGATGCAGGGAGACACAGAAAATGATGCAGAATGACGCAGAGAGTGAACACAGAATGACGGATGGAGATTACGCAGACGAATCAGCAACTAACAGAGGCAGACACAAGGCTTAAATACACAGAAGGATAACGAGGGAATGAGATAGTGATGTGTCAGTGGCGAACGAAACGGGCCGTGGGTTTTTTTTCTTTCTCTCACCCTCTCTCTCGCACTTTTTTCTGCTTCACTCCGCACGTGAGCCTTGTGCTTTGCAGGGGAGGGGCGGTAGTTACACTTGCAGTAGCACAGGAACAGAGCCGGAGGGAAAGAGAGAGAAAGAGAGCCAGGGACAACAACGTCATTCTAGAAAGGTATAGTAATCATCCACAACTAAACTATTTTAAGTTGCGGATGATAAAGGATTCAGAAAGTTTATTCATGCAGGCCCATATGACAGAGAATGTGCATCTTCTTTTTGTTTTCGTATTTTAATTTATATTTAATTGTGGTTTGCAGTGTTTTGTGTTGTTTCACTTTAAATTTGTTTAAAAGCAAAAAGCTAAAAAATTTAAATAGTTAAAAGTTGAAATCTAAATAGCTGTTTTTTATATTATATGATTTATTTATTACATTTTATGTGGAGTGAATAAATAAAAGTATATTTACAGTGGCCCCTAGAGACAAAGCACGTACAAACTCCAAAACACGTACGAACTCCAAAACACGTACAAACCCAGAAGCACGTAAAAACTCCATAGCACGTACAAACCCCAAAACACGTAAAAACTCCAAAGCACGTACAAAACACAACAGAAGTGCTCCAGGATGCTAGGGGCAGTGTTGAGCTTTTGTTACCTAATGGCTACACAAGTCAGGAAGTACCAACGACCGGATTTACGGTTTTTGATACGGGCGACACAGGCGGTTGCCCGGGGCGGCATCACGGACATCGGAAAAAAAATAAAATAAAAATTGCTCGAACTCATGCTGCCCCGACGTCATGCCAGCACATATTGGGAATGGCATAGGCACCAATCGGTTTTCTATCGCCCATTTGCTGGGAGTAAGAGCGCCCTCCGGCGGGGGATTCTCCGGCTGGCTGGAGCGGAATTTAATAACCAACTCGCAAAATAAAACAAAATAAAAGCAAACCAACAAACACGAAAACACCAGACATCATGATACAGACTTATAATTTGCACTGATGTTTTTTCGAAATTCTATAAAGTGAGCGCGAGAGCCCTCGGTGCACCTGCTTGCTGCTGAAGTCAAAGTAAACTTTATTGTCATCTCCGCTACATACAGTACAGTATATAGAGAGACGAGACGATGAGGCTCCAGTTACAGCAGTGCAAGTAAACAAACAATAAATATAAGAAGAGTAAGAAAATAAATATACACTTTAGGACTCGGGGTAAATGGATCAATAACAATTTAAAATTTATAATTTACAGTTTGATAATTTAAAGTCTCACACACAACCCGTCGAAGGGAGAGGGGCTGGCTGCTCCCAAATAGAGCACATTTCATTCATAATGTTGTAAATCCAAGTCCATTATGTATTCATGATTTGAATCCTGGGTTGTGTGAAATCCCAGAAATAAACCCTAGACAAAGTCAATCTGTGAACTAAGGTGTAGGTCTATTAGGTTATGTTGTGGTGATCCTCTGGTTGAGGGATGGGTGTTCATACTGGAGTGCAAAATTAAAACCAATGGAAGATGGACAAGAAAAGTTCAAAGCCATCAGGGGCTCAGTTTAGAAAAAAGAGAAAAGAAGAGGAGGAGAAACGAGCAAAAGATACAGGTAAGCAGATGTGTCATTGGATAATGGAAGGTCATCCTACTTTATTAACCCCTAAGGAAATTATGTGGGTTACAGTTGCTCCAAGAAGAAATGGTAAAAATAGCAACAGTAACAGACAAAACTCCAAACAATATATTATGTTACAGATTTTAATATTAATTAGTCATTGTCAATTGTTGATTTGTCCTGTTCTCATTGTATGACGTAATATGATGGCTGATTGGTAGCCGTTTGCATACCATGCATACTCTCTCTCTCTTCATGTGTGTGTGTGTGTGTGTTTCTCTGGTGAAATTCAGTATGTTTTGTGTGTGTGTGTGTGTGTGTGTGTGTTTCTCTGGTGAAATTCAGTATGTTTTGTGTGTGTGTGTGTGTGTGTGTGTGTGTGTGTGTTTCTCTGGTGAAATTTAGTATGTTTTGTGTGTGTGTGTTTCTCTGGTGAAATTCAGTATGTTTTGTGTGTGTGTGTGTGTGTGTGTTTGTTTCTCTGGTGAAATTCAGTATGGTTTGTGTGTGTGTGTGTGTGTGTGTGTGTGTGTGTTTTTCTCTGGTGAAATTCAGTATGTTTTGTGTTTGTGTGTGTGTGTGTGTGTTTCTCTGGTGAAATTCAGTATGTTTTGTGTGTGTGTGTGTGTGTGTGTTTCTCTGGTGAAATTCAGTATGTTTTGTGCTTGTGTGTGTGTGTGTGTGTGTGTTTCTCTGGTGAAATTCAGTATGGTTTGTGTGTGTGTGTGTGTGTGTCTCTGGTGAAATTCAGTATGTTTTGTGTGTGTGTGTGTGTGTCTCTGGTGAAATTCAGTATGTTTTGTGTGTGTGTGTGTGTGTGTGTGTGTGTCTCTGGTGAATTTCAGTATGTTTTGTGTTTGTGTGTGTGTGTGTTTCTCTGGTGAAATTTAGTATGTTTTGTGTGTGTGTGTGTGTGTGTGTGTGTGTTTCTCTTGTGAAATTTAGTATGTTTTGTGTGTGTGTGTGTGTGTGTGTGTTTCTCTGGTGAAATTTAGTATGTTGTGTGTGTGTGTGTGTGTGTTTCTCTGGTGAAATTCAGTATGTTTTGTGTGTGTGTTTCTCTGGTGAAATTCAGTATGTTTGGTGTGTGTGTGTGTGTGTGTTTCTCTGGTGAAATTCAGTATGTTTTGTGTGTGTGTGTGTGTGTTTCTCTGGTGAAATTCAGTATGTTTTGTGTGTGTGTGTGGGTGTGTGTGTGTGTGTGGGGGGGGGGGCAGAGGGAGTGTTCGCCCAGGGCGCCAAACGGGCTAGGACCGCCACTGTGTGTGGTAGTAACAGGTAAATGAACATTTTTTTTTAATTATTTGAATATATATATGTCCTTGTGTATAAATATACAAACAATACACATATGCTTTCAATTGTGTAATTTAAGTGATCTAGGTAGCTCTGTTTGGGAAGTTCGGTTAACGCTAGAAATGTGTTTTGGAGTTTGTACGTGCTTTGGAATTTATACGTGCTTTTTGGAGTTTGTATGTGCTTTGTCTCTAGGGGCCACCGCATATATTTATATATAAACATATATAAATAAAACCACGTTTTTTAAAAAAAAATTAGTAATTCCTTTTGTGCATAATTTTATATTGTTGTTAATAATAAATTAATTAAAGCAACAAAACAACCTGAAGAGCCGGTTGGGAGCCGAAAGAGCCGGCTCTTTTTAGTGAGCCGAGCCGGCTCTTTTTAGTGAGCCGAGCCGAAAGAGCCGGTTCTCTAAAAAGAGCCGGAAATCCCATCACTAGAATGAGACTAGTGATGGTAAATTTGATTCTTTTTACTGAATCGAGTTTTAATGAGTCACTCACCGAAGTGAATTGGGTTTTTTGAGTCATTTGATTCACTGAGTCAGTTGACCAGAGAGTGCAAAAAATTTACATTTTCACTCAAACTTAATTTCTTTTCTCTTTTCATGTATATCCTACTGCTAAGATGAGTGATTCTAAAAGAAAACAACTATTTTATAGAGCAAAAAGAGCAAAAAAAATTCCTAAAGGGAACATTTATTTTGTTTATTTTATTAGTATTTTCCTTAAATGTGTCAAATATATATTTTCTCATCTAAATGTCCACTGAGCTGTGAGCCAGGGGGCGGTAATGCGCCTTAACATTGGTTGCCAACCAAGAAGAAGAAGCTGTGAGCCAGGAGGGAGGGGGTGAGTGAGTCCTGAGTGATCCGCTTACGCTTACGATTCAGCACAGGAGGGAGGGGGTTAGTGAGTCCTGAGTGATTCGATCGCTCTATGATTCAGCACAGGAGGGAGGGGGTGAGTGAGTGAGTGAGTGAGTGATTCGTTCGCTCTACGATTCAACACAGGAGGGAGGGGGTGAGCGAGTCCTGAGTGATTTGCTTACCCTACGATTCAGCACAGGAAAGGAGGGGGTGAGTAGCTCAAATGTGCTGTTAGCATGTTAGCAGAGCGATGCTACTGTGAACCGAGGAGCTATTGTCTTGATGTGAGCTTCTACTCAGGGTTTTTTCTTCCAGTTCAGAGCAGAAATGTTTTTGTTAAGATACTGGATGTTGTGTTTTTCTCCACAATTTTAATTATAAGCTAGATATATTGCTGCTAACAGCAACAGGGATGAGTCAGTGAGTCAGTTGGGCTTGTGAATCATGATTCATGAGTCAGTAAAGTGATTCTCGAATATTGAACGATTCGTTCATGATTCGCGCATCACTAAATGAGACAGAAGGAGGGCACAGCTGGGAGTAATCAGACATGACGGGACAGGGGAAACGTAAACTGAACACACTGAGATCAGACACGGACCTTCAAAGTAAAACAGGAAAAACACACACACACACACACACACACACATGCAAAGACACAAGCTGTGTCCCAAAACGTTGGCTGCATCCTCCGGAGGCCACATTTGAAGGCTGATTACGTCACAGCCAGGCGACGAAGGCTGTCCCAAATCGTCAACTCCTTCAAATGCGGCCGACAAATGCGTCCTTCATTTCCCCGAATTTGAAGGATGGGTCGGGTGTGTCCTTCGTGGCCCACCATATCCCAGAATTCATAGCGCGGCCCAGCCAATTTCAGTTTCCAGCCATGGCGGCCGCTACTAAGTTTTAAAATTACTCTTATTAATCTTTCTGGGTCACAAAATAAACTTTTAACATATTTTCAGGCGAGAAAGTAGCCGTGTAAATTTCAAATATCTGCTTGGTTTATCAAGACATCGCATATTTGCAAAAGTGCGCCGACGTTTTCGGAGACGTCTGTTACCCACCAGCTTGATAGCAAGCCGGGGGGTTCAATGGTCACTCGAGCCGGTGACAGCAGCGGTCTCCCGGCTTCGTTTTCAGACCCCCGCTCTTTCACTACTCAGGTTAAACATGATATATAAGTCACTCGGATAACTTAAAAATGTAATTGTTTGGCTTTTTTCAGTGTTTTATTTGTTCCAGAGTAAATCGGTTTGGCTGAGATCAAAGTTATTAGATTAAATAAAACTCTATTAATCCATCGGGTGGGTTCCTCCGGGATTTTCACACAGTTGAATAAACGTCAAACAGAAAACTGATTAAATAGAAGTGTGAGACGGTTGAGAATTTACGCCAGTGTCCTGTTATATTTTAGATAGCAAGGAGCAGAGTGCCGAGTTTATTAAACTCCACCGACAAGGCGGTGACGCAAATCTGAAGGCTAGACCATCCCATTTCACAGCCTCGCACTTCCAGCCTTCTTGGTCTTCGAAGGAGCCAGCCCACATAGACCACGAAGGCCGGGTCCTCCGAAGGATGCAGCCGACGTTTTGGGACACAGCTACAGACTCAGAGACATGGGCTTAACGCAGAGACCTGACTACACTAGAGGGGATACACAGGCAGGGATGACACCAAACAGAGGGAGCACAGACTAAACACTGGGAAACCAAAACACAAACAGTCATAATACATAAAAGTATCAAAAGTAAAAGTACAAAAACCAAAAACACTGGGTCACCGACCCAGGACCGTGACACATCCAAGGTAAGAAGATCAATTGTCCTACACCTACCTACTGGCAAGTGGCCACTCTTTCAATGATGAGGATGTACACATCCTGGACAGGGAGGAACACTGGTTTGAGTGGAGAGTCAAGGAGATCATTGTTAGGGTACCTGGGTCATTGACCCAGCATTTTGTTTTATCACCTTTTGGACATTGTTTATTGTTGTGGTGGTCTGTTTCTTAGTCTTGGCTTGTTATAGTATAGTTTTCTTGTGCCTCTTAGTTTGTGTTTCTAGTTTTTATGTACTTGCTCATTTAGTCTGTTTCCTTTTGTTAGGGGTTCGAAATTGAGGGAAGATACAAAACCAGATTAGTCCAGAAGGGTTGGGTCAAAACAATGATTTTATTTAAACACACGCGCGGGAAGATAGTTACTGCACAACATCAGCAAGGATCTTCACCCAAAATACATTTCAGATTGCTTTTATAATATCGGGGTATTATGACGCCCCCTCATGCGTTTACAAGCACATAATTTGCATCTTAAGAACATTATTTGCCTTTTTTACAGACAATGATCAATTTTAAGAGATAAATGCAGACACAAGAGTTCCTCTTTCTGGCATCTTCTTCCAAATAAGGCGATGGTCTCAGGCCTCTGGGTCCCCATGGGCTGGTCCTCTCCTTCTTGTCACCTGTTGTTAAGTAGACTCTAGTGCTACAGGTTTGCTGAATGCATTCAGGCCTCTGCTCAGATCTGTTTCTAGATTATATGTGATATATATGTGTTTTGTAAGCATGTTATATGTGTTTTGTAAGCATGTGTGCGATCTTTCTTCAGCTCCCAGCCTCTTATCCAATGGATCGTCCGAACCTAACGCCGAACGAAGCTTTTAACCTTTAATTACCTGGGGGAGCTTCAACTCTTTTATGAGCACAGAACTGCAATGTGTGTATAGAGATATAACAATATAAAAATGATTATGACTGCACCTGTAATAAAGGTTAATATGGTGTCAGTGTGTTAAATGTCTCCCTGCCGTCTTAAAGCTATATGTGATATTATTAATGCGATGCTAATGCTATGAGATATATTGTAGCAGTAAAACAATTTCTTTAATTCCACACTTTCATGTCCTGTTTGTCTGGGTCTTGCCTCTCTTTGTCGTTTCCCTGCAAAGTCTGTCTGGTCTCCAGGTATAGTTGCATGTTTCCCCAGTCATGTATCTGTGTGTCTGTCTGGTTTCTCTCACCCTCTCTTGGCCCTCGCTTATCCCTTGCTCTCTCGCCCTCTCTGTCTTCTCCCTCTGTTCCCTGTATTTTTAGTCAGTCTGCATTTTAGTGTATTTTTCTGTTTTATTTTGAAAGCCCCTTGTCCTCTGTGCATCATGTTCAGTTTTGCTTCCCCCGTCTCGACTGTTAGATTGTTGCCAGCCATGTTTCCTCTCCGGTGGTGTTGCGAAGATGGCTAGCCCCATTTTATGTGTACGAGCACATTTTCACTTACACTCCACAAGCTCTAATCATGCCTTTCCACCTGCTGCCTCGCCCATAACAGGTCAGGAGGTGAGGGTGCAGATACTTCGCTGTGCTCCAGCTGTTCACTCTCCTTCATCTATTCTGCCATCTTCCCCCCCCAAAAAGAGGGACACAAGCCGGCGGAAAAACAAGTTCCATGACCTCATCCCAGATTAATTGTTCATCCAGACGCAAGGATTTACCAAGACTGCACTGGGCGGCACTTCTGCCTCAACAATGCCCAAACTCCCTGCCTTGACAGTGCTCCGCAATCCCACCTCGATGAAGCTGTACAGCTCATCGGAGGTTCTGCGGGTCGGTGCTTTGGAGGCTCAATGGCCGGGCATGTCAGAGGCATCAGCTGCTGTGCATCATGTTCCCTGATGCCGGAGGAGAGGCCCTCCCGCTGTTGAGATTCCACATCCGAGCTGGGACAAATGCCCAGCCAGCATCAGCCAACACTTATTTATCCAAGTTTAACTGCTTAAAGTGTGTTTCAGTCGAACACTTCCAGAGCTGGTTATGGTGCCTCACCCTTTTGAGACTGTTATAAATACTTACCCACCCAGTCCATTAAAGACTTCATGTCATGTCTCTGTGATGGAGACTCCTGAAACTGTAGCCCCATTCAAGGTGGTTTCACCTCATGACCTGCTCTTTCAGAAACTGTGGTTCATCTTGAGGTCAACCCTGTGTCTAAACCTCCACCTGTTCCTGTTCCCAGGGCAGCTCTGGCCCAGCACATTCCTGCACCCATTCCAGTTCCCTGGGTGCAGGTAGCTAGGGCTCAACTAGTCCCTGTTCCTGTTCACAGGGCGGCTCTAACCCAGCATTTCCCTGCAGCTGTACCAGTTCTTTGGGTGACAGTGGCTAGAGGCAAGCTGGTCCCTGCTTCCAGGGCAGCTACGTTCGAACCTACCCCTACATCCATACCAGTGCCTTGGGTGAAGGTAGCTGGGGTTCACCTGGTCCCCATCTCTTTTCCCAGGCCAGCTGAGACCCTGCTGGTTCCTGCACCTGCACCTGTTCCTCAGGTGGGGACGACGGAGGTTCCAGCCTCCTAACTGCGCTGGGGGCTCAGGCAAGCCGCCCCAGCCTCCTGACTCCGCTGAGGGCTCAGGCGAGCCATCCTAGCCTTCTACTGTAGTTGGGTGCTTAGCAGCCATCATCCTCAACACCGTCTGCCTCACGGATAAAGCTTGGGGGGGGGTCCCTCTCCACCTGAGGCTCTGAGACACACCTGCAACCGGAACTTGCTGTGGGTGTGCAGCCTCAGCTCGCTCCATCTATGCCAGAGGTCATTGCGCTGTCTGGTCTCGCACCAGTCCCAGGGTTAGGGCAGCTGTGACCCAGCCCTACTCTGGCGTACCTACTCCTACCACCTGCCTCTCAGGTGGTAGAGGAGGTCACCTACTAATCGGAAGGATGGTGGTTCAATCCCTGTATGCTCCAGTCTGCATGCCAAATATCCTTACCCCAAATGTCTGTGAATGTTAGATAGAAGCCCTTATATAGAAAGAGCATAGAAAAAAGTGCTTGAGCGAATGGGTGTGAATGGGTGAATGAGGCAAGTTATGTAAAGCGCTTTGAATGCTCAGAGTAGAAAAGCAATATATAACAACCAGTCCATTTACCATTTGCCTGATGCAGAGGACCTATGTGCTTTGCTGTGCAGTGATTACCTTCATTACATACCTTTATTGTACTGTACACCTAATTCATTATCATTGTCATCATCTTCGATCAATATATTTCATTGTTGGCGAGTACAGATACATTTTACTGTATTTTTAATAAATTGAATTAAATTATTACTGTATTTACCCTACTTACACAAAATAATTATGAATGAATGAATTATAGTGCACATGGTCATAACACTGGTATTTTACATTCTAGCACAGCAGGAGACATAGCAGTACAGTACTGTACATTACAGGGAGTGCAGAATTATTAGGCAAATTGTATTTTTGAGGAATAATTTTATTATTGAACAACAACCATGTTCTCAATGAACCCAAAAAACTCATTAATATCAAAGCTGAATGTTTTTGGAAGTAGTTTTTAGTTTGTTTGTAGTTTTAGCTATTTTAGGGGGATATCTGTGTGTGCAGGTGACTATTACTGTGCATAATTATTAGGCAACTTAACAAAAAACAAATATATACCCATTTCAATTATTTATTTTTACCAGTGAAACCAATATAACATCTCCACATTCACAAATATACATTTCTGACATTCAAAAACAAAACAAAAACAAATCAGCGACCAATATAGCCACCTTTCTTTGCAAGGACACTCAAAAGCCTGCCATCCATGGATTCTGTCAGTGTTTTGATCTGTTCACCATCAACATTGCGTGCAGCAGCAACCACAGCCTCCCAGACACTGTTCAGAGAGGTGTACTGTTTTCCCTCCTTGTAAATCTCACATTTGATGATGGACCACAGGTTCTCAATGGGGTTCAGATCAGGTGAACAAGGAGGCCATGTCATTAGTTTTTCTTCTTTTATACCCTTTCTTGCCAGCCACGCTGTGGAGTACTTGGACGCGTGTGATGGAGCATTGTCCTGCATGAAAATCATGTTTTTCTTGAAGGATGCAGACTTCTTCCTGTACCACTGCTTGAAGAAGGTGTCTTCCAGAAACTGGCAGTAGGACTGGGAGTTGAGCTTGACTCCATCCTCAACCCGAAAAGGGCCCACAAGCTCATCTTTGATGATACCAGCCCAAACCAGTACTCCACCTCCACCTTGCTGGCGTCTGAGTCGGACTGGAGCTCTCTGCCCTTTACCAATCCAGCCACGGGCCCATCCATCTGGCCCATCAAGACTCACTCTCATTTCATCAGTCCATAAAACCTTAGAAAAATCAGTCTTGAGATATTTCTTGGCCCAGTCTTGACGTTTCAGCTTGTGTGTCTTGTTCAGTGGTGGTCGTCTTTCAGCCTTTCTTACCTTGGCCATGTCTCTGAGTATTGCACACCTTGTGCTTTTGGGCAGTCCAGTGATGTTGCAGCTCTGAAATATGGCCAAACTGGTGGCAAGTGGCATCTTGGCAGCTGCACGCTTGACTTTTCTCAGTTCATGGGCAGTTATTTTGCGCCTTGGTTTTTCCACACGCTTCTTGCGACCCTGTTGACTATTTTGAATGAAACGCTTGATTGTTCGATGATCACGCTTCAGAAGCTTTGCAATTTTAAGACTGCTGCATCCCTCTGCAAGATATCTCACTATTTTTGACTTTTCTGAGCCTGTCAAGTCCTTCTTTTGACCCATTTTGCCAAAGGAAAGGAAGTTGCCTAATAATTATGCACACCTGATATAGGGCTTTGGAGTTGACGTCACTGGAGGTGGGCCACGCCCCCTTTCCGCCATGACAGTAGGCTAGACACAGGATACAGCTTCAGCTATAGTTCGTACGTGTTGTGTTATCAGTTGCAACGTTTGATCACACGATCGTGAAGGAAAGAAGCTGGATAATGGGCTCTCTTTTCATCGTTTTTCAACCTGGAGGCAATGTGAAGGATCCCATGTATCCGATATTACTAAACAAAGACGTCAGGCTTGCATTGCAGCGGTGAGACGAGCAGATCGAGTTCTGTGCAATCCCCAGCTTTTTGTTGGTTTGGTCTCCGCATCTTCTTTCCGGTGAGTTCTAAATTAATTCATATCACTATTAAAATGCTTTTAGTGTTATTTTCAATGTGCTGAGGTCATAGATAATGAGATAAAACATGCTAATGTGTGATGCTGCAGAACCACGTCATGTCATCATGTCGACTGAGTAGCTTATGATTTAGCATTATTGCAGGCAAACCAGCATATGAAATGGATGTAACAAATCCAGACTGGGCACCAACACTGCTCATGGGCCTCTAAAAACATACTAAATTGCTCTCATTGTACACTAATCCGCACATAACTTCCAGATGAATCACACACCTGTCATGTGCACTAATTTTATCTTACAGGCTTTTATGCAGCTGCAGAGTCTGAAGGTGTGCCCCGTGCAGAAGTAATCGATGAAGATCTGACAGAAGAACAACAACAAAATTACAATGTCATAGCTGTGGACAGCAGTTGTGTTGGACAAGTGGAGGTTGAGGTACCACCTGTAAATGTGGACAGTGGTGATCGGACAGACAGCATCACAGAAGCTAAAGGGCAGACGAAGCATTGTGTGTGCAATGAACAGGGCAGAGCAGAAATAAACACAACACTACTTGATAAGATTGTTAAGGTTTGCTGTGTTTTGGTGAATATGTGCCCCAGTGTGGTTGTCAAACCAGCGCCAAATGAAACTTGCTCTTGTTGAGTATTCATAAAGCTGTTGTGTTGCATGTGTAGTTCATTGTAAATAATTGTACTTTGTGTGAAGTAGTTTCAATAAAACAGAAAAGAATAGTATACATGTTTTGTTTTTTTTTATTCTTGATCTTATCACATGTACTTTGCATTTCATTTTTATGTACTTGCTAACTATTTACATGGCAACACACAGCTGGCATCAATCTTGAACCACAAAATGAAACATTACAGGCTATTTAGAGCAGCACATTGTTTGGAGAAGTATTTCCCAACAAGTTCAGGAAGACACACTTTAAGAAAGAAGTCTTGTGCTTGCTTTAAACGTGGTTCCCAGAAATCCGCATCAGGGAAGATGCGTATGACAGGTCTCTCTGTGTCCACACAACGAGGTCACAGTGCAGTTTCATTCAGTCGTTCTGAGTGCAGTACCTGAAACACACAAAAACCACTTTTAATAAAAGGTCTGTAATGAACCAAGGCTAATATAGATGGTTTGGCTGTACGTGCAAATCAAAAACTGTAACAAGGAAGTTGTTTAGAAAGTTATCATGTTCAAACCGACTTACCTTTGTCTTAACGACAACGTACAGTTGTCGCAGCGTGGAGGCATAAAGATGGACAAATCTTGCACCCAGCTGTTCGTGAATTGGATGTCGGCCTCCAGGGATTTATAATTCTTAAACTGGTTTGCTGTGTATGCGCTGACTCCACAGACAAGGTATGCAAAGATCGGGATAGGACAAAGGCGGTAAGATAAAATTAGTGCACATGACAGGTGTGTGATTCATCTGGAAGTTATGTGCGGATTAGTGTACAATGAGAGCAATTTAGTATGTTTTTAGAGGCCCATGAGCAGTGTTGGTGCCCAGTCTGGATTTGTTACATCCATTTCATATGCTGGTTTGCCTGCAATAATGCTAAATCATAAGCTACTCAGTCGACATGATGACATGACGTGGTTCTGCAGCATCACACATTAGCATGTTTTATCTCATTATCTATGACCTCAGCACATTGAAAATAACACTAAAAGCATTTTAATAGTGATATGAATTAATTTAAAACTCACCGGAAAGAAGATGCGGAGACCAAACCAACAAAAAGCTGGGGATTGCACAGAACTCGATCCGCTCGTCTCACCGCTGCAATGCAAGCCTGACGTCTTTGTTTAGTAATATCGGATACATGGGATCCTTCACATTGCCTCCAGGTTGAAAAACGATTAAAAGAGAGCCCATTATCCAGCTTCTTGCCTTCACGATCGTGTGATCAAACGTTGCAACTGATAACACAACACGTACGAACCATAGCTGAAGCTGTATCCTGTGTCTAGCCTACTGTCATGGCGGAAAGGGGCGTGGCCCACCTCCAGTGACATCACGCTCCAAAGCCCTATAGGGTGTTGATGTCATTAGACCACACCCCTTCTCATTACAGAGATGCACATCACCTAATATGCTTAATTGGTAGTAGGCTTTCGAGCCTATACAGCTTGGAGTAAGACAACATGCATGAAGAGGATGATGTGGACAAAATACTCATTTGCCTAATAATTCTGCACTCCCTGTATATGGGTTTACCTTTAGATACATTGTTTTAAAGGTAATGTATTAAGCTGAGTGCAAAATTACATTTAGGGGTTTTAGGGGCATACTAAAATTAGGGAAATAGTGGAAGAAGTGTAACTAATTCATATAACACTGTAGCAATTTTCTTTTGGCTCTGGCACCTAAATGATTTCTTTATGCAGGAAAATCTCCAGTGGCATCAGCTGGAAAACAACTATACATGTGTGCTGTGTGATACAGGACAAAGCATACTGGTCATACATACTTTGATCTGAGAACAGGGTCTACTCCAACTGTTGGTTCATCCAAGATGAGTAGCTCTGGATTCTGTAGCAGAGCCGCTCCGAGAGACACTCTTCGCTGCTGACCCCCACTGGAACACAAGTGGGAGTGGACACTTTAAGCAGTTTGTCAGTTACATAAGGCTGGTGCATAACAAGCAGAGGTTAGAGGGTCAACAGCCTGTTGCAAAGTCTTTACTACAACAGTTAAATATGATGACCAGCATAAAAGATTTCTACCTAGAAGTTGCAGCCCAGTATTATGACAAGCTACAAGTTAAACCACAAACAAAATCAGTATTAATTCAGCTTCTTATGAAAACTGGTGTGAGGGCGTCTTGGAGAACAGAAGGCTGTTTGTTAAAGATAGTGATTGTTACGGTTCTCGGTCATTTTGACCCAGCATTTTCAGTTCTTATATTACTTTGTATTATGGTTTGTATCCCGATGCTTTTGTTATGCTTTGTTTATTAGTATTCTATGTTTCTGTTATTCTTAGTGAGGGATTAGTTCTTAGGTTGCGTCTCGTGTTTAGTATAGGTTCAGTGTCAAGTCTGTGTCTGTTTCTTGTTTCCTGTTTTATTGTGAAGGGTTGTCTCATGTCAGTGTGTCTAGCTTTGCTCCCCGTGTCTCGTTAGCCCAAACCCTCCCAGCTGTGTCTCCCTCCTGTTTCTCATTCCCTGATTACTTCCCTGTGTATATAGGCCCTGTGTTTTCCTGTGCTCTTTGTCGTGTCGTACCCTCAACAAGCTGTGTGTTTTGTCTCCGTGTTCCCAGTCTTTTGTCTCCCGATTCCAAGTGTTTGTTAGTAGCTTTGTGTTTTCAGTTTAGGGTTGTTATTTTGAGTTATGTTTGGAGTTTCTGCCACAGCGCAATAAAGCTGCCTTTTTTCCGTTTACCAAGTCCAGCGTTTGGGTCCTCTTCTCCTGCCCTCACACAGCACACCATGACAGTGATGACTTTATGGCCCTTCCATTAAAGTAATCTGTCACATGATCTCTGTCTATGGAACGCCAGGACTGCCATAATGAATTAATTAAATACACCATTAAATAATGAATTAAATGTGACAATAATTCATTAAAATTGGAAATAATTAATTAAATAAATATTCACGACACGTTTAATTAATTATCGACACATTTAATTAATTAATAACAAATTTAAATAATTATCGACAGTTTTAATTAATTATTTAATGATTTATTTATTTATTTAATGCATCATGGCACTTTTCTCCCCTTCATGTCTCAACTTGAAATCATTTTATCTGTCAGCCTCACCCATCAAACTAAGTGGGCTGGGTTAACCCTGCCACTGCAGCTTCTCTAGCATTTGATTGGTTGCCGTGCAAAGTAAGTCAAGACAGGTCGATCCTAGATAATCGATTGCTTGTGTGGACTTGGGGCAGCCAGGTATCCCAGAATGCATTTCAAATCACAGGCAGCAATGGTGGTGGTGTAAAGTTTTAAAATACCCCGTTTTTCTGTCACCAACTACACTTTTAACAGTGTTTGAGCCGCGAATGTCATGGCGTGATTTGTCGGGTCACGTTTACTTCGCTGTTTTATTTACAACTGAGCAAATCGGTTTGGCTGAGGTTAAAGTTACGTTTCATAACTGCATAGTTTTAGTGAAGTTTAATGGTTCACTGGCACATGTGTTAGACTGAACCATTCGCTTTTCTTTATCTGGTGTGTTTTGGATTTAACAGTGAATTTTGAGATTAAACTGACTTTTAAAATGTTTTATACAAAGAGGAAAGAGAAGGCGCATTTCCACCGAGAGGAGCAGAGTTTGCAGCATGTTCATCATGAAGACTGCAACCTGAACAGAAATATTATATCATGTTTTTTAATAGTTATTCAACTCTATTCTAAGCACCAGCTATCTGTTAGAATTTTTAGAGTTTACTTAACTAAAATAAACGAGGTTAACATATTTTTTTTTTGTCGCTTTTTTTTTTTTTTTTTTTTTTTTTTTTTTTGCTTTTTCGGTCATGTTATGTTTAACTGTCAAAGGCTTGTTACAAAGTATGAAACACATCGTGCAGACTTCTGGATGTTAGAAGAAAACTAATACTGCTCATGAATGAGACTAAAGGCAAGAAGGTGTCCTTTAAAACTAAACATGTTAATAGGACCTCCCTATTTATATCATAGTTTATGATATAGCATGTGTACTTCAGTAATAGCCTACTTATTTCAGTGTAGTGGTGAACAGTCACACTGCTCCGTGGGTGTTATCTGTGATACTCCTTAACTATAATTTATCCAAGTTAACTTCAGTTAACCATTCAGAGAGTTCTTTTGCAATGACAAGCATAAACAGTCATGTCGCCGGTAGGTTTCCGCTGTGCCAGCTGTTTAAATTACAGCTGCTTATGCAGTAACCATGGTAACCACGGACTCTGAGCGGCTGGATCGACGCAGGTCAGACAACAATTTTACATATGATCTTGAAACAGGACACAGCCACTATACGTGCTGACCTCATATCAAATGTGAACGCAGACTGAGTCTATGTTTGACGTTGAAGGAGTCAACTGTGCCAAAATGAATGAATTAAATACACCATTAAATAATTATTTAAATGTGGAAATAATTAATTAAACTGCGAAATAGATAAATAATTAGTTAAATGTGTCAATAATTAATTAAATGTGTAAAACAAATTTTTTATTAATTATTTCTCATTTTAATTACTTATTGCCACATTTAATTAATTATTTAATGGTGTATTTAATTAATTCATTATGGCAGTCCTGGCGTTCCATATCTGTCAGTGCCTTAGAGATTGTATCTTATATAGTCAGAGTGAGGGCAGTGTTAAATTAAATTATAATTAAATTAGTCCCAATATTTTTTGAAGTTATTTCCAGGAAATGGATGCTGTACTAATAAAAACATTTAAAAAAAAAAAACATAAAAAATTGATTACTTTGTAATTACATCTTCTAACAAGCCGATGCATTCTCATAAACATAAAATTAAGCCATTAAAAATATAGTAGCAGGCACCAATTTGTGGTAGATGCCATGTTGCCCTTTCATTTTAAACACAGTGGTAGACCTTTTCGTTCAATTAATTGCATTGTATGTATGTTTGGGAAAATGCATTTGTGGGTTGAGCTGCAGAGTTGAGTATGTGGGTTTTGGCATTGGCAAAAAAGATTTGGTAAGTTTTTCATGGGTAAACAGCTTATTGTGATTTCCCATTACTAACAGCTATGGGAGAATATTGGATGTCACAGAAGATAAATGGATCAGTCTGCTAACTACACTTAGCACTTAGCTCTTTTCAAAGGTTGGTTCCCTTATAAACGCCAGCTCTTAAGGCTCCCAAATGACTCTTCATTCAGAGCCTTCTATTTTAGCCTAATTTAGCAATTTTGAATGCTTTGTGTGTTTGGTAACATTTTTTTTTATTCAGTGTTTTTATAAAAGCCTTATTTTTATTAATTTACTGCTAGTAGAGAGAACATACATGGGGTTTAAGGCCTGGACAAAAGTTTGAAATCTTTTGTGTTCCACAGTGGAAAATGGCTGAAAATAAAAATGGGTATCGTTTTAGCCATCTCCTCATTTTACAAATTCTGCACTCAGCACTGCATTATCACTGAAATGTAGCCAGAGTGTGCTCCTGTTCTGTCTTTTTGCGCTTGTTTCTTCACTTTTTCCCAACTCATGGATTAAAATCCATCTCTAAAATCCATCTCTTGCATTAAAATCAATCTCTCTGTTGCTCTGTGTACCTGGACAGTATAACTACACTTGCTGTCTTCGGAACATCTGCCCGCTTCCTCCTTTCACAAAATGGTATGATCTCCTATGGTCTCTCTTAGCATGTGACTGGCCACACGGTATGCCCATCAAATCAAAGTCCCGCCCCTGCTTGCATGGATGAGTAACTGAAGATTAGGATCTTACTTATGGAGGTTGGGCTTTAGAGGTGTTTCCTTTACAAACAACACATCAGTAGTAGCAATGGACTAATCAGCCAACAGTTATTAAAACATTGCTAATTGTTACAAACTGAATGCTCTAAAAATTACTTTCAAAAAGCAGATGAAAAGTGACTGGATTAACCAAATGTCTATCACCACTAACAATATCCTAGTCTTTGGTGCTTGAAAAGCTCCCAATTGTTCAGGGTACCAAGGCATGAAGTTAGTGGGTCAGTAGATGATTATTGCTGTCAACTTAATAAAGAGTTGCACATAAAAGGCTATGACTGAATGCTTGACAAATATTTGGACAAAGCATCCATCTTCTGTAACAGCTTAAATGTGCCCTTAGCTGCAGCTTGTTTGGTGTCCAGTTGCTCAAACAATATAATTAGGTTTAAAGGTTTTTGGTTCTCTTACAAGGAATTAGCTGAAAACTCAGCAGGATTACTCATGGTTGTGATCAAGAACACTGATAATCAAAAAGGTGAATGTCACTGATGTAACTGTACATTTCTCTTTACTTGAGTCTTGCTTTCAGTATTATTGTTCTCACAAAACTAAAGATAAGCTTTAGCTCATTGGACTTTAAAATAATTTTATCTGTAAAGTGCTGCATTTTATGAGGCTTTTACCTGAGATTTTGAACAAGGCTGTTTTTCTCAGGCAGATCTAGGAAGCCAATGAGATGTTTCATGCGTTCCTGGATTTCCTTAGATGCCAGGCCATGAATTCGGCCAAAGAAGGTCAGGGTGTCACTGATGGTAAACTCATTGTACAGCGCCAATTTCTGTGCAACACAAATGCAAACAAGACATGAAACTAATATTTGATGCTCTGATTGGGTTTTTTTTTTCAAGGAAATTCATCATATGCATGACTTTTGTCAGAGTATGCAGAAGACTTGCGCAAAAGGGGGGAGAGAGGAAGAACATTATATATTATATACATTAGGTGAATGTGCAGTAGTAGCATTGTATGCAGCAAGCAGGTGAATTCTGTATATTAAGTGAATTAAATAAGAATAGACAATCTGAACATTTTACAAAATAGACAATATGAACATATTTTGTGTGTGTGTGTGTGTGTGTGTGTGTGTGTGTGTGTGTGTGGAGGGGGGGTATTATGGTTTAGGGCCCGGATGGCTTGGGGATAGAAGCTCCTCTTGAGTCTCTCTGTCCTTGCCCGGATGTTGTGGAACCTTCTGCCGGATTGCAGAAGTTGGAACAGTTTGTTGCCAGGATGGGACGGGTCCTTCAGTATCTGCGCTGCTCTAGTCCGGCATCCCCTGGTGTAGGTGTCCTGAAGCGGGGTGAGAGCAATCCTGCAGCAGCGTTCTGCTGTACAGATCACTCTCTGAAGAGCTTTTTGGTCCTTAACACAGCTGTTCCCAAACCAGGATGTGATGTTCTGTGTGAGGATGCTCTCCACAGCATCTGCCTAGAAAGTCTTTAGGATCTCTGGCGAGTCCCTGAACTTCCTCAGTTGTCGGAAGTAATACAGGCGCTGCCTGGCCTTTTTGGTCTGGACCTGAATGTGGGCAGACCATGCCAGGTCTGAGGAGATGTGGACACCAAGATACTTGAAGGACTGCACCCTCTCCACTGGAGCTCCATTGATGATAATGGCTTGTAGTCTCTGTGCTGACTCCTTCTGAAGTCCACCACCAGCTCCTTGGTCTTGCCAACGTTCAGCTGGAGATGGTTATCCTGGCACCATGATGCCAGATTCTTCACTTCATCCATGTAGGCCACCTCATCGTTGTTGGAGATGGCGCCCAACACCACTGTGTTGTCAGCAAACTTCACAATGGTGTTGGAGCCGTGGGTGGCCACACAGTCTGAAGTGTAGTGGGAGTAGAGCAGTGGCAGAGGACACAACCCTGTGGTGCTCCTGTGTTGATGGTGATGCTGTTAGAGACGCATCTACCCACCCTCACCACCTGAGTTCTGCCAGTGAGGAAGTCCAACACCCATGCACACAGACGGCTGTTGAGTCCTAGATCCCTCAGCTTTGTGAACAGTCTGCTGGGCACTATTGTGTTAAACGCTGAACTGTAATCAACAAACAGCATTCTCACATAGTTACCCTTTTTCTTGTCCACGTGGCTGAGGGTGGTGTGCAGGACATGGGTGATGGCGTCTTCTGTGGATCTTTTGGGTTGGTAGGCAAACTGGAGTGGATCTGTGGTGTCTGGGATGGAGGAGGAGATGATGTTTTTCAGCAGCCTCTCGAACACCTTCATTACTACCGAGGTCAGTGCAACTGGCCGGTAATCGTTCAGGGATGAGGGTTTGCTGTTCTTGGGCACAGGGATAATGGTGGATCTTTTTAAGCATGTGGGGACCACAGACTTCACCAGGGACTTGTTGAGATGGAAGTGAACACACCTGCTAGCTGGTCAGCACAGCAGACGGCGGGTGATGCCGTCTGGCCCCGCCACTTTCCTTGTGTTCACTCTCCTCAGTGCCGCTCGGACGTTGTGCTCCGCGATGCTGATCACCAGTCTCTCACTGATGGTAGTTAGCATTAGCCGCCTGGCTAACCTCGAAACAGGCGTAGAACTGGTTCAGCTCGTTGGCGAATGCAGAGTCGGCGTTGATCAGTGCAGTGTCCCTGGCTTTGTAGTCTGTAATGGTGCGTAGTCCATGCCACATACTCCGTGTGTTGCTCAGGTGGAAGCGAGACTCCACGCGCTCGTGGTACCGGCGTTTGGCACCTCTCACCATTCCTAGGTTAAAGCCAGAGCCGTCCACGTTGTAGCAAAAGAACACATTCCTCCCACTCCGGGTTCCAGCTTGCTTCCTGCATCAATGAATGCAATGTTCAGAGCAACACACAGGAAGACCAATACCATGTTGTGTTATCTACTTCATACTAGTCTGATAGAAATGAGGCTCACTCAGGTACAGGTGGCTCAATGCAGCAAAGGCTAAATTACAGAAGCCTTACAGCAAGGCACTAATACAATTTCATGAGGAGCTGATGTGGAAGTTAGGGTGATTATTTTCTGGATAGAGCAATCATGCTCAGACCTTCCACAGACAAATAGTTGGAAAGAATTTGATTGTAGATGGTGTTTGCGAAGGTTCTCAGTCATCCCGATCATCGTAATCTAAGGAGCTTGGAAAGAAAAGCATCTGGACTTGTTTAAAGTTTCTGAAGACGTTTCACCTCTCATCCGAGAACCTTCTTCAGTTCTAAAAGTAATTTGTGGAGAGTCCCAGATTTTAAGCCCTATGGAAGTGTACCCCAGAGGGTCATGGACTCTTTATTGATCCTCTACCTAATCAAACAAGCCAAGGTGTGAAACGGCTGTGGGTCACAATCAGCCAAGGTTTCGGGTGAACCCATTGTGAGACCTAGCCCCACCCTATCATGTGATTTACTGGGGTCAAATGGCCCAGGATGTGAGTTGGCGTTAAGGTGTCTGGAAGGGATCTCAAACTGGATTATACATTGCAGACAGTTGTGTCGTAAGCCACCGCCTCTGTTCAAAGATGGTCGTTCGCAGTGGACATAGTGGACTTCTTTCACTCCTCTTTCAAACCATCTGTCTTCTCTGTCCAAAATGTGAGCATTGATATCCTTGAAAGAGTGACCTTTGTCCTTAGATGCAGATGAACAGCTGAGTCTTGTCCCGTCGAGGTGTCTCTTCTGACTGTAGATAGTCTGTAGCCTATTTGAGTACTCTTTGGCAACCAACAGATACAGATTAACGAAACAAGGAAGTGTTGCCTTTGTGTCACAAACTTTTATCAAAGATTTGAAGGATTTCGGGGCACATGAGAATTTCAACAAATCCAAACAAGAGCAGGAGGACACCTTTTAACATGAATTCACTAGCTGGGCCCATCCTCATTTTAGGTTTAATAGCGTTTTAGTAGGTAAAAGTAAATGCTTTTACATGAATTGAGCTGCGGTTTGGGGAAGGCCTCGAAGGGGATTGGCGATGGCTCCTGGGCCAGGCAGATCCCCATGTACTAAATAGAAGTGAAGAAGTTAAAGAATGGAGAACAAGGGGGAGGGAGGGTGGGGCACGTAAACGAGAATGAACAGCTTGCAGAACTGGGGAACCTATATAGATGACAGCTGGAAGGAGCGCGTTTGGAGGCGTGGTCCTGCTCCTGAAATTCAGATACATAATCTCCAAGAGATACAGTGTCATGTTTACCTGGGGCATGTATCCGACTTTCTTTCCTGGAACGTTGTGACCTGGAAATTTAGGCGGCTTCCCTAAAACAGTAATGTGACCCTGTGAGATTTTCAGGGTTCCCACAATGCATTTCAGAAGTGTGGTCTTCCCACATCCGCTGGGTCCCAAAAGGCCATAACTGCAAAACAGTTACAAGAATTTCAGATCAAACTTAAAGTGTCTTCGTTAGTTTTGCAGAGGGAAATGTCTGTGTAGTGCAAAGCATGTGACGAGTACATGACTTCAAGTTCACTCAAAGTAAACTGATTTACCATGCTAGAAAAAGTGCCTTACGACAGACTGGTCAATACTGACCGGAACATTAAAGTAAGGCGTGGGAGCACAACTGGAGGGCTAGAAGACTCTCAGATGGAAGCCGCCATGTTCCCCCACTATATTTGAATACAGTGGAGGACATGTCACTTTCAACTAATTATGTTTTATGTATGTGGCAAGAGACTGACCACATAAGTAGTATGCAAAGGAAAAGGAAAAGAGAAGGGATAGGCATTTGTATGCCATAAAGAGAAATGTAAATTAATGCCTTAACCTTCAGATTCAAATATGACGTTTCCTATCTGTGTTTTCTAATCGGAAAAGGGGTCCCCTTCTCCAAAGTAGTGAAAATGTGAAGGAAAGAGACAATGCCACCAACATCTTAATAAAATCTTATTAAGATGCCAGACCTTAATGCACCCAGGACCTTGATGCAGTTGTTGGTGATGCATCTACTTCATGCATTTATTACTTCTAGGCTTGACTACTGTAATTCGTTATTGTCAGAATGCCCTAACTCCCTGAAAAGCCTTCAGTTTCAAAAATGCTGCAGCAAGAGTACTATGGCGTTATTTTTGTGCCACTATTCTGAGCGCATGTAAAAAAAAAATTGCAGGTGGAAGTGTTGCATTTTGAGGAGAAATTTATTTTGAGAGAAGAAAAGCTAAATTTGAGTGAACAAAATTCATTGCTGCGTGCAAAAAATGTATTTCAGTGTTTGCTTTTATCCATACACACACATAGCAGCCCCTCTCGCTCAGTTTTTGCATTTGCGCTTGCTCGCAATGTGTTGCTTGCGCTCTCAACACTTCTGCCCGTGCGCCTTCAACTCTTTCTGTACACAGTTATATTTGTGCCACAAAACCAGCCAATCACAGACTTGGATGCAAAAAAATCTGATTGGCTGTTTTGGTCTCCAATCAGCTCAAAATGACGAAATGCAATATCCCAGAACGCATTTCGTCCAAAACTCAAACGAGGCAGTGGCGGAGGAACGCAGAGTGGCGGAGTTTGAAATATTACTCTTCTGGGTCACAAAATAAACTTTTAAGATATTTTCATGCGAATGGTGCTGTGTAAACTTCAAATATCTGCTCGATTTATCAAGACATCACATATTTGCATAAGTGCTCTAACATTTTGGAGATGCCTGTTACACACTAGCTGACTGGGTGGTCACTCAGGTTAAACATAATATAAAGGCTGAACTGACAAAAAAAAAAAATCGGCCAACTACACCACCATGTATTACAGGAAAAACCTTAAAGCCTTTGAACTAAAACAAACACTGTTGTGACAGTGATGTATACTGTCTTGTTGGTATATACGTATGACTTGCAGTGATGGGAATAACAGCGTTACTAACGGCGTTACTTTTTTCAGTAACGAGCAGTGTTGGTCAAGTTACTTGAGAAAAGTAATCAGTAACTAATTACTGATTACTTCCCCCAAAAGTAATCCGTTACTTTACTGATTACTTATTTTCAAAGGTAATTAATTACTTAGTTACTTTTTTAAAACACAATTTTCAACCGGAATAGGTAAGAAAGCAATAGATCTTTCAGCCCAATTCTACTTTTTCTGTATAATCCATCATACAAAATGTAATCGAATGGAAAAGTCTCTTTTTAAAACTTGTTTTATTTGTTTTAATCTTTTAACTTTATGCATCAAGCAAAAATTTAATTATATGCAACATTCTCTGACTGGAAGAAATTTGTTTAACATTTAAACCTATTTTCTGCACATTCCAGCACATAAAATAAAATATTTTTTGTGTTTGCACTCACTCTTGCAAATAAATGCAAGTGAAACACAGCAGAAAATAAATAATATTAAAGACTCAGCGGTCCTGTTGCTCTATTTTCACCTGTATAGCAGGCGGATGTTTGCCCTGGTGCAGGTGTGCCGCACCGGTCAGTGGAAGATCCCGCGAGTTTGTCTGTGAATCTCCCATACCGTGGTAGCGTACTCGGTGCTTGCTCGGAAGTTAAGGGTTTTTTCGCTGTAAAAAGAAGTTTTCTTCCCACGCAGTGAACAGCGGACGCTAATGTTTTTGTCACTTTTTACGAAATCAAACTCAAAGTAAGGTCAGTACTTCCTGTCAGGTTAGGGCTGTGTGCAGGCAGGAGTGGTGGTAAGGAGGACCCAAAGTGCAGACGCTCGGAGGCAAAAGTGTATTTCAAAGCTCAGCTTTAATGCTGGAAGGCAAAAAGTAACAAAAAAATCCCCGAAAATACAAAATAAACTTAGGCAGGCAGGCAGGCAGGCAGGCAGAACACACAGCAAAATGAACGGTAGATCGCGACACGGACATAGAGAAACACAGGCTTAAATACACAGAGGGAGCAATCAGGGAATGGGTAACAGGAGGGAAACACAGCTGGGCAAATCAGAACTGACGAGACAAGGAAGCGTAAACTGAACACACTGAGATAAGACAGAGACCATCAAAGTAAAACAGGAAGCATATAACACAGACCGAACAAAAGACACAGACTCACATGCAGGCACTACACCAGAGGGAACAGAGACGTGGGACCAGGACAGACACTGACTGGACGTGGGGATACAGCAGACAGGGGAGACAGCAACTAAGGATCACACCGAGACATAAACCAAAAGACAAAACACAGACCAAGAAACCAAAGACTAGAAATGGTAAAATATAATAAACTCAAAACCCTGGGTCAACGACCCAGGCATCCTAACACTTCCACGCTTTAAACACTGCACGCTCATACTCTCTCCCGCACTCGATATATTATCCATTGTTGATCTGCACTAGGGTCTGCTCGATTATGGCAAAAATGATAATCACGATTATTTTCACTGAAATTGAGATCTCGATTATTTGACGATATTTATTTAACAATAACAATGTATTGAATAATGGCTTTAAAGATTGTCAAAAATAATATAAAATAGTGTGCAAATACTGATTACAGTGCAAATGTTTGCAATATAAAAAATAAATAAA